>NW_027043103.1:300000-398688 GCF_036013475.1 Columba livia
GCCTTGCCTTGTCATGCTTTGCCCTTTTGACTTTCCTTGCTTTGCCCTTTTGCCTTGTCTTGCTTTGCCCTTTTGCCTTGCTTTGCCTTGTTATGCTTTCCCTTTTGCCTTGTCTTGCTTTGCCATTTTGCTTTTCCTTGCATTGCCCTTTTGCCTTACCTTGCCTTGACATGCTTTACCCTTTTGCCTTGCCTTGCCTTTTCATGCTTTGCCCTTTTGCATTGCCTTGCCTTGTCATGCTTTGCCCTTTTGACTTGCTTTGCTTTGCCCTTTTGCCTTGCCTTGCTTTGCCATTTTGCCTTTCCTTGAATTGCCCTTTTGCCTTACCTTGCCTTGACTTGCTATACCCTTTTTCCTTGCCTTGCCTTGTCATGCTTTGCCCTTTTGACTTTCCTTGCTTTGCCCTTTTGCCTTGTCTTGCTTTGCCCTTTTGCCTTGCTTTGCCTTGTTATGCTTTCCCTTTTGCCTTGTCTTGCTTTGCCATTTTGCTTTTCCTTGCATTGCCCTTTTGCCTTACCTTGCCTTGACATGCTTTACCCTTTTGCCTTGCCTTGCCTTGTCATGCTTTTCCCTTTTGACTTGCTTTGCTTTGCCCTTTTGCCTTGCCTTTCCTTGTTTTGCCGTTTTCAATTTCCTTGCATTGCCTTACTTTCATCTTTGCCTTGCCTTGACGTGTCTTCCTTATCCTTTCGCCTTGCCTTGCTTTGCTTTCCCCTTTTGCCTTGCCTTACCTTGCCTTGCTTTGCCTCTTTGCCTTGTCTTGCCTTGCCTTCCTTTCTCCTTTTGCCCTGATTTGCCTTGCCTTTCTTTTGACCTTTTGCCTTGCCTTACCTTGCCATGCTTTGCTCTTTTTCCTTGCCTTGCTTTGCCCTTTTGTCTTGCCTTGCCTTGCTCTGCTTTGCCATTTTCCCTTGCCTTGCTTTTCCCTTTTGCCTTGCCTTTCCTTGCTTTGGCCTTTTTCCTGGACTTGCCATGGTTTGTCCTTTTGACTTACCTTGCCTTGCCTTTATTTGCCCTTTTGCCTGGCCTTGCATTGAGTTGCCCTTTTTCCTTGCCTTGCCATGCTTTGCCCTTTTGCCTTGCCTTGCTTTGCCATTTTGTCTTTCCTTGAATTGCCCTTTTGCCTTACCTTGCCTTGACTTGCTATACCCTTTTTCCTTGCCTTGCCTTGTCATGCTTTGCCCTTTTGCCTTGCCTTGCTTTGCCATTTTGCCTTTCCTTGAATTGCCCTTTTGCCTTACCTTGCCTTGACTTGCTATACCCTTTTTCCTTGCCTTGCCTTGTCATGCTTTGCCCTTTTGCCTTGCCTTGCTTTGCCATTTTGCCTTTCCTTGAATTGCCCTTTTGCCTTACCTTGCCTTGACTTGCTATACCCTTTTTCCTTGCCTTGCCTTTTCATGCTTTGCCCTTTTGCGTTGCCTTGCTTTGCCATTTTGCCTTTCCTTGAATTGCCCTTTTGCCATACCTTGCCTTGACTTGCTATACCCTTTTTCCTTGCCTTGCCTTGTCATGCTTTGCCCTTTTGACTTGCCTTGCTTTGCCCTTTTGCCTTGCTTTGCCTTGTTATGCTTTGCCCTTTTGCCTTGTCTTGATTTGCCCTTTTGCCTTACCTTGCCTTGTCATGCTTTGCCCTTTTGCCTTGCCTTGCCTTGTCATGGTTTGCCCTTTTGACTTGCTTTGCTTTGCCCTTTTGCCTTGCCTTTCCTTGTTTTGCCGTTTTGAATTGCCTTGCATTGCCTTGCTTTCATCTTTGCCTTGCCTTGACGTGTCTTCCTTATCCTTTTGCCTTGCCTTGCTTTGCTTTCTCCTTTTCCCTTGCCTTTCCTTGCCCTGCTTTACCCTTTTGCCTTCCCTTGCCTTTGCCTTTCCATGCCTTGCTTTGCCCCTTTGCTTTACCTTGTCTTGCTATGCCCTTTTGCCTTGCCTTGCTTTGTCTCTTTGCCTTGTCTTGCCTTGCCTTCCTTTCTCCTTTTGCCCTGATTTGCCTTGCCTTTCTTTTGACCTTTTGCCTTGCCTTGCCATGCTTTGCTCTTTTTCCTTGCCTTGCTTTGCCCTTTTGTCTTTCCTTGCCTTGCCTTGCTTTGCCATTTTCCCTTGCCTTGCTTTCCCCTTTTGCCTTGCCTTTCCTTTCTTTGGCCTTTTTCCTGGCCTTGCCATGGTTTGTCCTTTTGACTTACCTTGCCTTGCCTTTCTTTGCACTTTTGCTTGGCCTTGCTTTGCCCTTTTGCCTTGCCTTGCTTTACCATTTTGCCTTTCCTTGAATTGCCCTTTTGCCTTACCTTGCCTTGACTTGCTATACCCTTTTTCCTTGCCTTGCCTTGTCATGCTTTGCCTTTTTGACTTGCCTTGCTTTGCCCTTTTGCCTTGCCTTGCTTTGCCCTTTTGCCTTGCTTTGCCTTGTTATGCTTTGCCCTTTTGCCTTGCCTTGCTTTGCCATTTTGCATTTCCTTGAATTGCCCTTTTGCCTTACCTTGCCTTGACTTGCTATACCCTTTTTCCTTGCCTTGCCTTGTCATGCTTTGCCCTTTTGCCTTGCCTTGCTTTGCCATTTTGCCTTTCCTTGAATTGCCCTTTTGCCTTACCTTGCCTTGACTTGCTATACCCTTTTTCCTTGCCTTGCCTTTTCATGCTTTGCCCTTTTGCCTTGCCTTGCTTTGCCATTTTGCCTTTCCTTGAATTGCCCTTTTGCCTTACCTTGCCTTGACTTGCTATACCCTTTTTCCTTGCCTTGCCTTGTCATGCTTTGCCCTTTTGACTTGCCTTGCTTTGCCCTTTTGCCTTGCTTTGCCTTGTTATGCTTTGCCCATTTGCCTTGTCTTGATTTGCCCTTTTGCCTTACCTTGCCTTGTCATGCTTTGCCCTTTTGCCTTGCCTTGCCTTGTCATGCTTTGCCCTTTTGACTTGCTTTGCTTTGCCCTTTTGCCTTGCCTTTCCTTGTTTTGCCGTTTTGAATTGCCTTGCATTGCCTTGCTTTCATCTTTGCCTTGCCTTGACGTGTCTTCCTTATCCTTTTGCCTTGCCTTGCTTTGCTTTCTCCTTTTCCCTTGCCTTTCCTTGCCTTGCTTTACCCTTTTGCCTTCCCTTGCCTTTGCCTTTCCATGCCTTGCTTTGCCCCTTTGCCTTTCCTTGCCTTGCTATGCCCTTTTGCCTTGCCTTGCTTTGTCTCTTTGCCTTGTCTTGCCTTGCCTTCCTTTCTCCTTTTGCCCTGATTTGCCTTGCCTTTCTTTTGACCTTTTGCCTTGCCTTGCCATGCTTTGCTCTTTTTCCTTGCCTTGCTTTGCCCTTTTGTCTTTCCTTGCCTTGCCTTCCTTTGCCATTTTCCCTTGCCTTGCTTTCCCCTTTTGCCTTGCCTTTCCTTGCTTTGGCCTTTTTCCTGGCCTTGCCATGGTTTGTCCTTTTGACTTACCTTGCCTTGCCTTTCTTTGCACTTTTGCTTGGCCTTGCTTTGCCCTTTTGCCTTGCCTTGCTTTGCCATTTTGCCTTTCCTTGAATTGCCCTTTTGCCTTACCTTGCCTTGACTTGCTATACCCTTTTTCCTTGCCTTGCCTTGTCATGCTTTGCCTTTTTGACTTGCCTTGCTTTGCCCTTTTGCCTTGCCTTGCTTTGCCCTTTTGCCTTGCTTTGCCTTGTTATGCTTTGCCCTTTTGCCTTGCCTTGCTTTGCCATTTTGCCTTTCCTTGAATTGCCCTTTTGCCTTACTTTGCCTTGACTTGCTATACCCTTTTTCGTTGCCTTGCCTTGTCATACTTTGCCATTTTGACTTGCTTTGCTTTGCCCTTTTGCCTTGCCTTGCTTTGCCATTTTGCATTTCCTTGAATTGCCCTTTTGCCTTACCTTGCCTTGACTTGCTATACCCTTTTTCCTTGCCTTGCCTTGTCATGCTTTGCCCTTTTGACTTGCTTTGCTTTGTCCTTTTGCCTTGACTTGCTTTGCCATTTTGCCTTTCCTTGAATTGCCCTTTTGCCTTACCTTGCCTTGACTTGCTATACCATTTTTCCTTGCCTTGCCTTGTCATGCTTTGCCCTTTTGACTTGCCTTGCTTTGCCCTTTTGCCTTGCTTTGCCTTGTTATGCTTTGCCCTTTTGCCTTGTCTTGCTTTGCCATTTAGCCTTTCCTTGCATTGCCCTTTTGCCTTTCTTTACCTTGTCATGCTTTGCCCTTTTGACTTGCTTTGCTTTGCCCTTTTGCCTTGCCTTTCCTTGTTTTGCCGTTTTGAATTGCCTTGCATTGCCTTACTTTCATCTTTGCCTTGCCTTGACGTGTCTTCCTTATCATTTTGCCTTGCCTTGCTTTGCTTTCCCCTTTTGCCTTGCCTTTCCTTGCCTTGCTTTACTCTTTTGCCTTCCTTTGCCTTGCCTTTCCATGCCTTCCTTTGACCCTTTGCCTTGCCTTGCTTTGACTCTTTGCCTTGACTTGCCTTGCCTTCCTTTCTCCTTTTGCCCTGATTTGCCTTGCCTTTCTTTTGACCTTTTGCCTTGCCTTGCCATGCTTTGCTCTTTTTCCTTGCCTTGCTTTGCCCTTTTGTCTTGCCTTACCTTGCCTTGCTTTGCCATTTTCCCTTGCCTTGCTTTCCCCTTTTGCCTTGCCTTTCCTTGCTTTGGCCTTTTTCCTGGCCTTGCCATGGTTTGTCCTTTTGACTTACCTTGCCTTGCCTTTCTTTGCACTTTTGCCTGGCCTTGCTTTGCCCTTTTGCCTTGCCTTGCTTTGCCATTTTGCCTTTCCTTGAATTGCCCTTTTGCCTTACCTTGCCTTGACTTGCTATACCCTTTTTCCTTGCCTTGCCTTGTCATGCTTTGCCCTTTTGACTTGCCTTGCTTTGCCCTTTTGCCTTGCCTTGCTTTGCCCTTTTGCCTTGCTTTGCCTTGTTATGCTTTGTCCTTTTGCCTTGCCTTGCTTTGCCATTTTGCCTTTCCTTGAATTGCCCTTTTGCCTTACCTTGCCTTGACTTGCTATACCCTTTTTCCTTGCCTTGCCTTGTCATGCTTTGCCCTTTTGACTTTCCTTGCTTTGCCCTTTTGCCTTGTCTTGCTTTGCCCTTTTGCCTTGCTTTGCCTTGTTATGCTTTCCCTTTTGCCTTGTCTTGCTTTGCCATTTTGCTTTTCCTTGCATTGCCCTTTTGCCTTACCTTGCCTTGACATGCTTTACCCTTTTGCCTTGCCTTGCCTTGTCATGCTTTGCCCTTTTGACTTGCTTTGCTTTGCCCTTTTGCCTTGCCTTTCCTTGTTTTGCCGTTTTCAATTTCCTTGCATTGCCTTACTTTCATCTTTGCCTTGCCTTGACGTGTCTTCCTTATCCTTTCGCCTTGCCTTGCTTTGCTTTCCCCTTTTGCCTTGCCTTACCTTGCCTTGCTTTGCCTCTTTGCCTTGTCTTGCCTTGCCTTCCTTTCTCCTTTTGCCCTGATTTGCCTTGCCTTTCTTTTGACCTTTTGCCTTGCCTTGCCTTGCCATGCTTTGCTCTTTTTCCTTGCCTTGCTTTGCCCTTTTGTCTTGCCTTGCCTTGCTCTGCTTTGCCATTTTCCCTTGCCTTGCTTTTCCCTTTTGCCTTGCCTTTCCTTGCTTTGGCCTTTTTCCTGGACTTGCCATGGTTTGTCCTTTTGACTTACCTTGCCTTGCCTTTCTTTGCCCTTTTGCCTGGCCTTGCATTGAGTTGCCCTTTTTCCTTGCCTTGCCATGCTTTGCCCTTTTGCCTTGCCTTGCTTTGCCATTTTGTCTTTCCTTGAATTGCCCTTTTGCCTTACCTTGCCTTGACTTGCTATACCCTTTTTCCTTGCCTTGCCTTGTCATGCTTTGCCCTTTTGCCTTGCCTTGCTTTGCCATTTTGCCTTTCCTTGAATTGCCCTTTTGCCTTACCTTGCCTTGACTTGCTATACCCTTTTTCCTTGCCTTGCCTTGTCATGCTTTGCCCTTTTGCCTTGCCTTGCTTTGCCATTTTGTCTTTCCTTGAATTGCCCTTTTGCCTTACCTTGCCTTGACTTGCTATACCCTTTTTCCTTGCCTTGCCTTTTCATGCTTTGCCCTTTTGCCTTGCCTTGCTTTGCCATTTTGCCTTTCCTTGAATTGCCCTTTTGCTATACCTTGCCTTGACTTGCTATACCCTTTTTCCTTGCCTTGCCTTGTCATGCTTTGCCCTTTTGACTTGCCTTGCTTTGCCCTTTTGCCTTGCTTTGCCTTGTTATGCTTTGCCCTTTTGCCTTGTCTTGATTTGCCCTTTTGCCTTACCTTGCCTTGTCATGCTTTGCCCTTTTGCCTTGCCTTGCCTTGTCATGCTTTGCCCTTTTGACTTGCTTTGCTTTGCCCTTTTGCCTTGCCTTTCCTTGTTTTGCCGTTTTGAATTGCCTTGCATTGCCTTGCTTTCATCTTTGCCTTGCCTTGACGTGTCTTCCTTATCCTTTTGCCTTGCCTTGCTTTGCTTTCTCCTTTTCCCTTGCCTTTCCTTGCCCTGCTTTACCCTTTTGCCTTCCCTTGCCTTTGCCTTTCCATGCCTTGCTTTGCCCCTTTGCTTTACCTTGTCTTGCTATGCCCTTTTGCCTTGCCTTGCTTTGTCTCTTTGCCTTGTCTTGCCTTGCCTTCCTTTCTCCTTTTGCCCTGATTTGCCTTGCCTTTCTTTTGACCTTTTGCCTTGCCTTGCCATGCTTTGCTCTTTTTCCTTGCCTTGCTTTGCCCTTTTGTCTTTCCTTGCCTTGCCTTGCTTTGCCATTTTCCCTTGCCTTGCTTTCCCCTTTTGCCTTGCCTTTCCTTTCTTTGGCCTTTTTCCTGGCCTTGCCATGGTTTGTCCTTTTGACTTACCTTGCCTTGCCTTTCTTTGCACTTTTGCTTGGCCTTGCTTTGCCCTTTTGCCTTGCCTTGCTTTACCATTTTGCCTTTCCTTGAATTGCCCTTTTGCCTTACCTTGCCTTGACTTGCTATACCCTTTTTCCTTGCCTTGCCTTGTCATGCTTTGCCTTTTTGACTTGCCTTGCTTTGCCCTTTTGCCTTGCCTTGCTTTGCCCTTTTGCCTTGCTTTGCCTTGTTATGCTTTGCCCTTTTGCCTTGCCTTGCTTTGCCATTTTGCATTTCCTTGAATTGCCCTTTTGCCTTACCTTGCCTTGACTTGCTATACCCTTTTTCCTTGCCTTGCCTTTTCATGCTTTGCCCTTTTGCCTTGCCTTGCTTTGCCATTTTGCCTTTCCTTGAATTGCCCTTTTGCCTTACCTTGCCTTGACTTGCTATACCCTTTTTCCTTGCCTTGCCTTGTCATGCTTTGCCCTTTTGCCTTGCCTTGCCTTGCCATTTTGTCTTTCCTTGAATTGCCCTTTTGCCTTACCTTGCCTTGACTTGCTATACCCTTTTTCCTTGCCTTGCCTTTTCATGCTTTGCCCTTTTGCCTTGCCTTGCTTTGCCATTTTGCCTTTCCTTGAATTGCCCTTTTGCCTTACCTTGCCTTGACTTGCTATACCCTTTTTCCTTGCCTTGCCTTGTCATGCTTTGCCCTTTTGACTTGCCTTGCTTTGCCCTTTTGCCTTGCTTTGCCTTGTTATGCTTTGCCCTTTTGCCTTGTCTTGATTTGCCCTTTTGCCTTACCTTGCCTTGTCATGCTTTGCCCTTTTGCCTTGCCTTGCCTTGTCATGCTTTGCCCTTTTGACTTGCTTTGCTTTGCCCTTTTGCCTTGCCTTTCCTTGTTTTGCCGTTTTGAATTGCCTTGCATTGCCTTGCTTTCATCTTTGCCTTGCCTTGACGTGTCTTCCTTATCCTTTTGCCTTGCCTTGCTTTGCTTTCTCCTTTTCCCTTGCCTTTCCTTGCCTTGCTTTACCCTTTTGCCTTCCCTTGCCTTTGCCTTTCCATGCCTTGCTTTGCCCCTTTGCCTTTCCTTGCCTTGCTATGCCCTTTTGCCTTGCCTTGCTTTGTCTCTTTGCCTTGTCTTGCCTTGCCTTCCTTTCTCCTTTTGCCCTGATTTGCCTTGCCTTTCTTTTGACCTTTTGCCTTGCCTTGCCATGCTTTGCTCTTTTTCCTTGCCTTGCTTTGCCCTTTTGTCTTTCCTTGCCTTGCCTTCCTTTGCCATTTTCCCTTGCCTTGCTTTCCCCTTTTGCCTTGCCTTTCCTTGCTTTGGCCTTTTTCCTGGCCTTGCCATGGTTTGTCCTTTTGACTTACCTTGCCTTGCCTTTCTTTGCACTTTTGCTTGGCCTTGCTTTGCCCTTTTGCCTTGCCTTGCTTTGCCATTTTGCCTTTCCTTGAATTGCCCTTTTGCCTTACCTTGCCTTGACTTGCTATACCCTTTTTCCTTGCCTTGCCTTGTCATGCTTTGCCTTTTTGACTTGCCTTGCTTTGCCCTTTTGCCTTGCCTTGCTTTGCCCTTTTGCCTTGCTTTGCCTTGTTATGCTTTGCCCTTTTGCCTTGCCTTGCTTTGCCATTTTGCCTTTCCTTGAATTGCCCTTTTGCCTTACTTTGCCTTGACTTGCTATACCCTTTTTCGTTGCCTTGCCTTGTCATACTTTGCCATTTTGACTTGCTTTGCTTTGCCCTTTTGCCTTGCCTTGCTTTGCCATTTTGCATTTCCTTGAATTGCCCTTTTGCCTTACCTTGCCTTGACTTGCTATACCCTTTTTCCTTGCCTTGCCTTGTCATGCTTTGCCCTTTTGACTTGCTTTGCTTTGTCCTTTTGCCTTGACTTGCTTTGCCATTTTGCCTTTCCTTGAATTGCCCTTTTGCCTTACCTTGCCTTGACTTGCTATACCATTTTTCCTTGCCTTGCCTTGTCATGCTTTGCCCTTTTGACTTGCCTTGCTTTGCCCTTTTGCCTTGCTTTGCCTTGTTATGCTTTGCCCTTTTGCCTTGTCTTGCTTTGCCATTTAGCCTTTCCTTGCATTGCCCTTTTGCCTTTCTTTACCTTGTCATGCTTTGCCCTTTTGACTTGCTTTGCTTTGCCCTTTTGCCTTGCCTTTCCTTGTTTTGCCGTTTTGAATTGCCTTGCATTGCCTTACTTTCATCTTTGCCTTGCCTTGACGTGTCTTCCTTATCATTTTGCCTTGCCTTGCTTTGCTTTCCCCTTTTGCCTTGCCTTTCCTTGCCTTGCTTTACTCTTTTGCCTTCCTTTGCCTTGCCTTTCCATGCCTTCCTTTGACCCTTTGCCTTGCCTTGCTTTGACTCTTTGCCTTGACTTGCCTTGCCTTCCTTTCTCCTTTTGCCCTGATTTGCCTTGCCTTTCTTTTGACCTTTTGCCTTGCCTTGCCATGCTTTGCTCTTTTTCCTTGCCTTGCTTTGCCCTTTTGTCTTGCCTTACCTTGCCTTGCTTTGCCATTTTCCCTTGCCTTGCTTTCCCCTTTTGCCTTGCCTTTCCTTGCTTTGGCCTTTTTCCTGGCCTTGCCATGGTTTGTCCTTTTGACTTACCTTGCCTTGCCTTTCTTTGCACTTTTGCCTGGCCTTGCTTTGCCCTTTTGCCTTGCCTTGCTTTGCCATTTTGCCTTTCCTTGAATTGCCCTTTTGCCTTACCTTGCCTTGACTTGCTATACCCTTTTTCCTTGCCTTGCCTTGTCATGCTTTGCCCTTTTGACTTGCCTTGCTTTGCCCTTTTGCCTTGCCTTGCTTTGCCCTTTTGCCTTGCTTTGCCTTGTTATGCTTTGTCCTTTTGCCTTGCCTTGCTTTGCCATTTTGCCTTTCCTTGAATTGCCCTTTTGCCTTACCTTGCCTTGACTTGCTATACCCTTTTTCCTTGCCTTGCCTTGTCATGCTTTGCCCTTTTGACTTTCCTTGCTTTGCCCTTTTGCCTTGTCTTGCTTTGCCCTTTTGCCTTGCTTTGCCTTGTTATGCTTTCCCTTTTGCCTTGTCTTGCTTTGCCATTTTGCTTTTCCTTGCATTGCCCTTTTGCCTTACCTTGCCTTGACATGCTTTACCCTTTTGCCTTGCCTTGCCTTGTCATGCTTTGCCCTTTTGACTTGCTTTGCTTTGCCCTTTTGCCTTGCCTTTCCTTGTTTTGCCGTTTTCAATTTCCTTGCATTGCCTTACTTTCATCTTTGCCTTGCCTTGACGTGTCTTCCTTATCCTTTCGCCTTGCCTTGCTTTGCTTTCCCCTTTTGCCTTGCCTTACCTTGCCTTGCTTTGCCTCTTTGCCTTGTCTTGCCTTGCCTTCCTTTCTCCTTTTGCCCTGATTTGCCTTGCCTTTCTTTTGACCTTTTGCCTTGCCTTGCCTTGCCATGCTTTGCTCTTTTTCCTTGCCTTGCTTTGCCCTTTTGTCTTGCCTTGCCTTGCTCTGCTTTGCCATTTTCCCTTGCCTTGCTTTTCCCTTTTGCCTTGCCTTTCCTTGCTTTGGCCTTTTTCCTGGACTTGCCATGGTTTGTCCTTTTGACTTACCTTGCCTTGGCTTTCTTTGCCCTTTTGCCTGGCCTTGCATTGAGTTGCCCTTTTTCCTTGCCTTGCCATGCTTTGCCCTTTTGCCTTGCCTTGCTTTGCCATTTTGTCTTTCCTTGAATTGCCCTTTTGCCTTACCTTGCCTTGACTTGCTATACCCTTTTTCCTTGCCTTGCCTTGTCATGCTTTGCCCTTTTGCCTTGCCTTGCTTTGCCATTTTGCCTTTCCTTGAATTGCCCTTTTGCCTTACCTTGCCTTGACTTGCTATACCCTTTTTCCTTGCCTTGCCTTGTCATGCTTTGCCCTTTTGCCTTGCCTTGCTTTGCCATTTTGTCTTTCCTTGAATTGCCCTTTTGCCTTACCTTGCCTTGACTTGCTATACCCTTTTTCCTTGCCTTGCCTTTTCATGCTTTGCCCTTTTGCCTTGCCTTGCTTTGCCATTTTGCCTTTCCTTGAATTGCCCTTTTGCTATACCTTGCCTTGACTTGCTATACCCTTTTTCCTTGCCTTGCCTTGTCATGCTTTGCCCTTTTGACTTGCCTTGCTTTGCCCTTTTGCCTTGCTTTGCCTTGTTATGCTTTGCCCTTTTGCCTTGTCTTGATTTGCCCTTTTGCCTTACCTTGCCTTGTCATGCTTTGCCCTTTTGCCTTGCCTTGCCTTGTCATGCTTTGCCCTTTTGACTTGCTTTGCTTTGCCCTTTTGCCTTGCCTTTCCTTGTTTTGCCGTTTTGAATTGCCTTGCATTGCCTTGCTTTCATCTTTGCCTTGCCTTGACGTGTCTTCCTTATCCTTTTGCCTTGCCTTGCTTTGCTTTCTCCTTTTCCCTTGCCTTTCCTTGCCCTGCTTTACCCTTTTGCCTTCCCTTGCCTTTGCCTTTCCATGCCTTGCTTTGCCCCTTTGCTTTACCTTGTCTTGCTATGCCCTTTTGCCTTGCCTTGCTTTGTCTCTTTGCCTTGTCTTGCCTTGCCTTCCTTTCTCCTTTTGCCCTGATTTGCCTTGCCTTTCTTTTGACCTTTTGCCTTGCCTTGCCATGCTTTGCTCTTTTTCCTTGCCTTGCTTTGCCCTTTTGTCTTTCCTTGCCTTGCCTTGCTTTGCCATTTTCCCTTGCCTTGCTTTCCCCTTTTGCCTTGCCTTTCCTTTCTTTGGCCTTTTTCCTGGCCTTGCCATGGTTTGTCCTTTTGACTTACCTTGCCTTGCCTTTCTTTGCACTTTTGCTTGGCCTTGCTTTGCCCTTTTGCCTTGCCTTGCTTTGCCATTTTGCCTTTCCTTGAATTGCCCTTTTGCCTTACCTTGCCTTGACTTGCTATACCCTTTTTCCTTGCCTTGCCTTGTCATGCTTTGCCTTTTTGACTTGCCTTGCTTTGCCCTTTTGCCTTACCTTGCTTTGCCCTTTTGCCTTGCTTTGCCTTGTTATGCTTTGCCCTTTTGCCTTGCCTTGCTTTGCCATTTTGTCTTTCCTTGAATTGCCCTTTTGCCTTACCTTGCCTTGACTTGCTATACCCTTTTTCCTTGCCTTGCCTTTTCATGCTTTGCCCTTTTGCCTTGCCTTGCTTTGCCATTTTGCCTTTCCTTGAATTGCCCTTTTGCTATACCTTGCCTTGACTTGCTATACCCTTTTTCCTTGCCTTGCCTTGTCATGCTTTGCCCTTTTGACTTGCCTTGCTTTGCCCTTTTGCCTTGCTTTGCCTTGTTATGCTTTGCCCTTTTGCCTTGTCTTGATTTGCCCTTTTGCCTTACCTTGCCTTGTCATGCTTTGCCCTTTTGCCTTGCCTTGCCTTGTCATGCTTTGCCCTTTTGACTTGCTTTGCTTTGCCCTTTTGCCTTGCCTTTCCTTGTTTTGCCGTTTTGAATTGCCTTGCATTGCCTTGCTTTCATCTTTGCCTTGCCTTGACGTGTCTTCCTTATCCTTTTGCCTTGCCTTGCTTTGCTTTCTCCTTTTCCCTTGCCTTTCCTTGCCTTGCTTTACCCTTTTGCCTTCCCTTGCCTTTGCCTTTCCATGCCTTGCTTTGCCCCTTTGCCTTTCCTTGCCTTGCTATGCCCTTTTGCCTTGCCTTGCTTTGTCTCTTTGCCTTGTCTTGCCTTGCCTTCCTTTCTCCTTTTGCCCTGATTTGCCTTGCCTTTCTTTTGACCTTTTGCCTTGCCTTGCCATGCTTTGCTCTTTTTCCTTGCCTTGCTTTGCCCTTTTGTCTTTCCTTGCCTTGACTTCCTTTGCCATTTTCCCTTGCCTTGCTTTCCCCTTTTGCCTTGCCTTTCCTTGCTTTGGCCTTTTTCCTGGCCTTGCCATGGTTTGTCCTTTTGACTTACCTTGCCTTGCCTTTCTTTGCACTTTTGCTTGGCCTTGCTTTGCCCTTTTGCCTTGCCTTGCTTTGCCATTTTGCCTTTCCTTGAATTGCCCTTTTGCCTTACCTTGCCTTGACTTGCTATACCCTTTTTCCTTGCCTTGCCTTGTCATGCTTTGCCTTTTTGACTTGCCTTGCTTTGCCCTTTTGCCTTGCCTTGCTTTGCCCTTTTGCCTTGCTTTGCCTTGTTATGCTTTGCCCTTTTGCCTTGCCTTGCTTTGCCATTTTGCCTTTCCTTGAATTGCCCTTTTGCCTTACTTTGCCTTGACTTGCTATACCCTTTTTCCTTGCCTTGCCTTGTCATACTTTGCCATTTTGACTTGCTTTGCTTTGCCCTTTTGCCTTGCCTTGCTTTGCCATTTTGCATTTCCTTGAATTGCCCTTTTGCCTTACCTTGCCTTGACTTGCTATACCCTTTTTCCTTGCCTTGCCTTGTCATGCTTTGCCCTTTTGACTTGCTTTGCTTTGTCCTTTTGCCTTGACTTGCTTTGCCATTTTGCCTTTCCTTGAATTGCCCTTTTGCCTTACCTTGCCTTGACTTGCTATACCATTTTTCCTTGCCTTGCCTTGTCATGCTTTGCCCTTTTGACTTGCCTTGCTTTGCCCTTTTGCCTTGCTTTGCCTTGTTATGCTTTGCCCTTTTGCCTTGTCTTGCTTTGCCATTTAGCCTTTCCTTGCATTGCCCTTTTGCCTTTCTTTACCTTGTCATGCTTTGCCCTTTTGACTTGCTTTGCTTTGCCCTTTTGCCTTGCCTTTCCTTGTTTTGCCGTTTTGAATTGCCTTGCATTGCCTTACTTTCATCTTTGCCTTGCCTTGACGTGTCTTCCTTATCATTTTGCCTTGCCTTGCTTTGCTTTCCCCTTTTGCCTTGCCTTTCCTTGCCTTGCTTTACTCTTTTGCCTTCCTTTGCCTTGCCTTTCCATGCCTTCCTTTGACCCTTTGCCTTGCCTTGCTTTGACTCTTTGCCTTGACTTGCCTTGCCTTCCTTTCTCCTTTTGCCCTGATTTGCCTTGCCTTTCTTTTGACCTTTTGCCTTGCCTTGCCATGCTTTGCTCTTTTTCCTTGCCTTGCTTTGCCCTTTTGTCTTGCCTTACCTTGCCTTGCTTTGCCATTTTCCCTTGCCTTGCTTTCCCCTTTTGCCTTGCCTTTCCTTGCTTTGGCCTTTTTCCTGGCCTTGCCATGGTTTGTCCTTTTGACTTACCTTGCCTTGCCTTTCTTTGCACTTTTGCCTGGCCTTGCTTTGCCCTTTTGCCTTGCCTTGCTTTGCCATTTTGCCTTTCCTTGAATTGCCCTTTTGCCTTACCTTGCCTTGACTTGCTATACCCTTTTTCCTTGCCTTGCCTTGTCATGCTTTGCCCTTTTGACTTGCCTTGCTTTGCCCTTTTGCCTTGCCTTGCTTTGCCCTTTTGCCTTGCTTTGCCTTGTTATGCTTTGTCCTTTTGCCTTGCCTTGCTTTGCCATTTTGCCTTTCCTTGAATTGCCCTTTTGCCTTACCTTGCCTTGACTTGCTATACCCTTTTTCCTTGCCTTGCCTTGTCATGCTTTGCCCTTTTGACTTTCCTTGCTTTGCCCTTTTGCCTTGTCTTGCTTTGCCCTTTTGCCTTGCTTTGCCTTGTTATGCTTTCCCTTTTGCCTTGTCTTGCTTTGCCATTTTGCTTTTCCTTGCATTGCCCTTTTGCCTTACCTTGCCTTGACATGCTTTACCCTTTTGCCTTGCCTTGCCTGTTCATGCTTTGCCCTTTTGCATTGCCTTGCCTTGTCATGCTTTGCCCTTTTGACTTGCTTTGCTTTGTCCTTTTGCCTTGCCTTGCTTTGCCATTTTGCCTTTCCTTGAATTGCCCTTTTGCCTTACCTTGCCTTGACTTGCTATACCCTTTTTCCTTGCCTTGCCTTGTCATGCTTTGCCCTTTTGCCTTGCCTTGCTTTGCCATTTTGTCTTTCCTTGAATTGCCCTTTTGCCTTACCTTGCCTTGACTTGCTATACCCTTTTTCCTTGCCTTGCCTTTTCATGCTTTGCCCTTTTGCCTTGCCTTGCTTTGCCATTTTGCCTTTCCTTGAATTGCCCTTTTGCTATACCTTGCCTTGACTTGCTATACCCTTTTTCCTTGCCTTGCCTTGTCATGCTTTGCCCTTTTGACTTGCCTTGCTTTGCCCTTTTGCCTTGCTTTGCCTTGTTATGCTTTGCCCTTTTGCCTTGTCTTGATTTGCCCTTTTGCCTTACCTTGCCTTGTCATGCTTTGCCCTTTTGCCTTGCCTTGCCTTGTCATGCTTTGCCCTTTTGACTTGCTTTGCTTTGCCCTTTTGCCTTGCCTTTCCTTGTTTTGCCGTTTTGAATTGCCTTGCATTGCCTTGCTTTCATCTTTGCCTTGCCTTGACGTGTCTTCCTTATCCTTTTGCCTTGCCTTGCTTTGCTTTCTCCTTTTCCCTTGCCTTTCCTTGCCCTGCTTTACCCTTTTGCCTTCCCTTGCCTTTGCCTTTCCATGCCTTGCTTTGCCCCTTTGCTTTACCTTGTCTTGCTATGCCCTTTTGCCTTGCCTTGCTTTGTCTCTTTGCCTTGTCTTGCCTTGCCTTCCTTTCTCCTTTTGCCCTGATTTGCCTTGCCTTTCTTTTGACCTTTTGCCTTGCCTTGCCATGCTTTGCTCTTTTTCCTTGCCTTGCTTTGCCCTTTTGTCTTTCCTTGCCTTGCCTTGCTTTGCCATTTTCCCTTGCCTTGCTTTCCCCTTTTGCCTTGCCTTTCCTTTCTTTGGCCTTTTTCCTGGCCTTGCCATGGTTTGTCCTTTTGACTTACCTTGCCTTGCCTTTCTTTGCACTTTTGCTTGGCCTTGCTTTGCCCTTTTGCCTTGCCTTGCTTTACCATTTTGCCTTTCCTTGAATTGCCCTTTTGCCTTACCTTGCCTTGACTTGCTATACCCTTTTTCCTTGCCTTGCCTTGTCATGCTTTGCCTTTTTGACTTGCCTTGCTTTGCCCTTTTGCCTTGCCTTGCTTTGCCCTTTTGCCTTGCTTTGCCTTGTTATGCTTTGCCCTTTTGCCTTGCCTTGCTTTGCCATTTTGCATTTCCTTGAATTGCCCTTTTGCCTTACCTTGCCTTGACTTGCTATACCCTTTTTCCTTGCCTTGCCTTTTCATGCTTTGCCCTTTTGCCTTGCCTTGCTTTGCCATTTTGCCTTTCCTTGAATTGCCCTTTTGCCTTACCTTGCCTTGACTTGCTATACCCTTTTTCCTTGCCTTGCCTTGTCATGCTTTGCCCTTTTGCCTTGCCTTGCTTTGCCATTTTGTCTTTCCTTGAATTGCCCTTTTGCCTTACCTTGCCTTGACTTGCTATACCCTTTTTCCTTGCCTTGCCTTGTCATACTTTGCCATTTTGACTTGCTTTGCTTTGCCCTTTTGCCTTGCCTTGCTTTGCCATTTTGCATTTCCTTGAATTGCCCTTTTGCCTTACCTTGCCTTGACTTGCTATACCCTTTTTCCTTGCCTTGCCTTGTCATGCTTTGCCCTTTTGACTTGCTTTGCTTTGTCCTTTTGCCTTGACTTGCTTTGCCATTTTGCCTTTCCTTGAATTGCCCTTTTGCCTTACCTTGCCTTGACTTGCTATACCATTTTTCCTTGCCTTGCCTTGTCATGCTTTGCCCTTTTGACTTGCCTTGCTTTGCCCTTTTGCCTTGCTTTGCCTTGTTATGCTTTGCCCTTTTGCCTTGTCTTGCTTTGCCATTTAGCCTTTCCTTGCATTGCCCTTTTGCCTTTCTTTACCTTGTCATGCTTTGCCCTTTTGACTTGCTTTGCTTTGCCCTTTTGCCTTGCCTTTCCTTGTTTTGCCGTTTTGAATTGCCTTGCATTGCCTTACTTTCATCTTTGCCTTGCCTTGACGTGTCTTCCTTGTCATTTTGCCTTGCCTTGCTTTGCTTTCCCCTTTTGCCTTGCCTTTCCTTGCCTTGCTTTACTCTTTTGCCTTCCTTTGCCTTGCCTTTCCATGCCTTCCTTTGACCCTTTGCCTTGCCTTGCTTTGACTCTTTGCCTTGACTTGCCTTGCCTTCCTTTCTCCTTTTGCCCTGATTTGCCTTGCCTTTCTTTTGACCTTTTGCCTTGCCTTGCCATGCTTTGCTCTTTTTCCTTGCCTTGCTTTGCCCTTTTGTCTTGCCTTACCTTGCCTTGCTTTGCCATTTTCCCTTGCCTTGCTTTCCCCTTTTGCCTTGCCTTTCCTTGCTTTGGCCTTTTTCCTGGCCTTGCCATGGTTTGTCCTTTTGACTTACCTTGCCTTGCCTTTCTTTGCACTTTTGCCTGGCCTTGCTTTGCCCTTTTGCCTTGCCTTGCTTTGCCATTTTGCCTTTCCTTGAATTGCCCTTTTGCCTTACCTTGCCTTGACTTGCTATACCCTTTTTCCTTGCCTTGCCTTGTCATGCTTTGCCCTTTTGACTTGCCTTGCTTTGCCCTTTTGCCTTGCCTTGCTTTGCCCTTTTGCCTTGCTTTGCCTTGTTATGCTTTGTCCTTTTGCCTTGCCTTGCTTTGCCATTTTGCCTTTCCTTGAATTGCCCTTTTGCCTTACCTTGCCTTGACTTGCTATACCCTTTTTCCTTGCCTTGCCTTGTCATGCTTTGCCCTTTTGACTTTCCTTGCTTTGCCCTTTTGCCTTGTCTTGCTTTGCCCTTTTGCCTTGCTTTGCCTTGTTATGCTTTCCCTTTTGCCTTGTCTTGCTTTGCCATTTTGCTTTTCCTTGCATTGCCCTTTTGCCTTACCTTGCCTTGACATGCTTTACCCTTTTGCCTTGCCTTGCCTTTTCATGCTTTGCCCTTTTGCATTGCCTTGCCTTGTCATGCTTTGCCCTTTTGACTTGCTTTGCTTTGTCCTTTTGCCTTGCCTTGCTTTGCCATTTTGCCTTTCCTTGAATTGCCCTTTTGCCTTACCTTGCCTTGACTTGCTATACCCTTTTTCCTTGCCTTGCCTTGTCATGCTTTGCCCTTTTGCCTTGCCTTGCTTTGCCATTTTGTCTTTCCTTGAATTGCCCTTTTGCCTTACCTTGCCTTGACTTGCTATACCCTTTTTCCTTGCCTTGCCTTTTCATGCTTTGCCCTTTTGCCTTGCCTTGCTTTGCCATTTTGCCTTTCCTTGAATTGCCCTTTTGCTATACCTTGCCTTGACTTGCTATACCCTTTTTCCTTGCCTTGCCTTGTCATGCTTTGCCCTTTTGACTTGCCTTCCTTTGCCCTTTTGCCTTGCTTTGCCTTGTTATGCTTTGCCCTTTTGCCTTGTCTTGATTTGCCCTTTTGCCTTACCTTGCCTTGTCATGCTTTGCCCTTTTGCCTTGCCTTGCCTTGTCATGCTTTGCCCTTTTGACTTGCTTTGCTTTGCCCTTTTGCCTTGCCTTTCCTTGTTTTGCCGTTTTGAATTGCCTTGCATTGCCTTGCTTTCATCTTTGCCTTGCCTTGACGTGTCTTCCTTATCCTTTTGCCTTTCCTTGCTTTGCTTTCTCCTTTTCCCTTGCCTTTCCTTGCCCTGCTTTACCCTTTTGCCTTCCCTTGCCTTTGCCTTTCCATGCCTTGCTTTGCCCCTTTGCTTTACCTTGTCTTGCTATGCCCTTTTGCCTTGCCTTGCTTTGTCTCTTTGCCTTGTCTTGCCTTGCCTTCCTTTCTCCTTTTGCCCTGATTTGCCTTGCCTTTCTTTTGACCTTTTGCCTTGCCTTGCCATGCTTTGCTCTTTTTCCTTGCCTTGCTTTGCCCTTTTGTCTTTCCTTGCCTTGCCTTGCTTTGCCATTTTCCCTTGCCTTGCTTTCCCCTTTTGCCTTGCCTTTCCTTTCTTTGGCCTTTTTCCTGGCCTTGCCATGGTTTGTCCTTTTGACTTACCTTGCCTTGCCTTTCTTTGCACTTTTGCTTGGCCTTGCTTTGCCCTTTTGCCTTGCCTTGCTTTACCATTTTGCCTTTCCTTGAATTGCCCTTTTGCCTTACCTTGCCTTGACTTGCTATACCCTTTTTCCTTGCCTTGCCTTGTCATGCTTTGCCTTTTTGACTTGCCTTGCTTTGCCCTTTTGCCTTGCCTTGCTTTGCCCTTTTGCCTTGCTTTGCCTTGTTATGCTTTGCCCTTTTGCCTTGCCTTGCTTTGCCATTTTGCATTTCCTTGAATTGCCCTTTTGCCTTACCTTGCCTTGACTTGCTATACCCTTTTTCCTTGCCTTGCCTTTTCATGCTTTGCCCTTTTGCCTTGCCTTGCTTTGCCATTTTGCCTTTCCTTGAATTGCCCTTTTGCCTTACCTTGCCTTGACTTGCTATACCCTTTTTCCTTGCCTTGCCTTGTCATGCTTTGCCCTTTTGCCTTGCCTTGCTTTGCCATTTTGTCTTTCCTTGAATTGCCCTTTTGCCTTACCTTGCCTTGACTTGCTATACCCTTTTTCCTTGCCTTGCCTTTTCATGCTTTGCCCTTTTGCCTTGCCTTGCTTTGCCATTTTGCCTTTCCTTGAATTGCCCTTTTGCCTTACCTTGCCTTGACTTGCTATACCCTTTTTCCTTGCCTTGCCTTGTCGTGCTTTGCCCTTTTGACTTGCCTTGCTTTGCCCTTTTGCCTTGCTTTGCCTTGTTATGCTTTGCCCTTTTGCCTTGTCTTGATTTGCCCTTTTGCCTTACCTTGCCTTGTCATGCTTTGCCCTTTTGCCTTGCCTTGCCTTGTCATGCTTTGCCCTTTTCACTTGCTTTGCTTTGCCCTTTTGCCTTGCCTTTCCTTGTTTTGCCGTTTTGAATTGCCTTGCATTGCCTTGCTTTCATCTTTGCCTTGCCTTGACGTGTCTTCCTTATCCTTTTGCCTTGCCTTGCTTTGCTTTCTCCTTTTCCCTTGCCTTTCCTTGCCTTGCTTTACCCTTTTGCCTTCCCTTGCCTTTGCCTTTCCATGCCTTGCTTTGCCCCTTTGCCTTTCCTTGCCTTGCTATGCCCTTTTGCCTTGCCTTGCTTTGTCTCTTTGCCTTGTCTTGCCTTGCCTTCCTTTCTCCTTTTGCCCTGATTTGCCTTGCCTTTCTTTTGACCTTTTGCCTTGCCTTGCCATGCTTTGCTCTTTTTCCTTGCCTTGCTTTGCCCTTTTGTCTTTCCTTGCCTTGCCTTCCTTTGCCATTTTCCCTTGCCTTGCTTTCCCCTTTTGCCTTGCCTTTCCTTGCTTTGGCCTTTTTCCTGGCCTTGCCATGGTTTGTCCTTTTGACTTACCTTGCCTTGCCTTTCTTTGCACTTTTGCTTGGCCTTGCTTTGCCCTTTTGCCTTGCCTTGCTTTGCCATTTTGCCTTTCCTTGAATTGCCCTTTTGCCTTACCTTGCCTTGACTTGCTATACCCTTTTTCCTTGCCTTGCCTTGTCATGCTTTGCCTTTTTGACTTGCCTTGCTTTGCCCTTTTGCCTTGCCTTGCTTTGCCCTTTTGCCTTGCTTTGCCTTGTTATGCTTTGCCCTTTTGCCTTGCCTTGCTTTGCCATTTTGCCTTTCCTTGAATTGCCCTTTTGCCTTACTTTGCCTTGACTTGCTATACCCTTTTTCGTTGCCTTGCCTTGTCATACTTTGCCATTTTGACTTGCTTTGCTTTGCCCTTTTGCCTTGCCTTGCTTTGCCATTTTGCATTTCCTTGAATTGCCCTTTTGCCTTACCTTGCCTTGACTTGCTATACCCTTTTTCCTTGCCTTGCCTTGTCATGCTTTGCCCTTTTGACTTGCTTTGCTTTGTCCTTTTGCCTTGACTTGCTTTGCCATTTTGCCTTTCCTTGAATTGCCCTTTTGCCTTACCTTGCCTTGACTTGCTATACCATTTTTCCTTGCCTTGCCTTGTCATGCTTTGCCCTTTTGACTTGCCTTGCTTTGCCCTTTTGCCTTGCTTTGCCTTGTTATGCTTTGCCCTTTTGCCTTGTCTTGCTTTGCCATTTAGCCTTTCCTTGCATTGCCCTTTTGCCTTTCTTTACCTTGTCATGCTTTGCCCTTTTGACTTGCTTTGCTTTGCCCTTTTGCCTTGCCTTTCCTTGTTTTGCCGTTTTGAATTGCCTTGCATTGCCTTACTTTCATCTTTGCCTTGCCTTGACGTGTCTTCCTTATCATTTTGCCTTGCCTTGCTTTGCTTTCCCCTTTTGCCTTGCCTTTCCTTGCCTTGCTTTACTCTTTTGCCTTCCTTTGCCTTGCCTTTCCATGCCTTCCTTTGACCCTTTGCCTTGCCTTGCTTTGACTCTTTGCCTTGACTTGCCTTGCCTTCCTTTCTCCTTTTGCCCTGATTTGCCTTGCCTTTCTTTTGACCTTTTGCCTTGCCTTGCCATGCTTTGCTCTTTTTCCTTGCCTTGCTTTGCCCTTTTGTCTTGCCTTACCTTGCCTTGCTTTGCCATTTTCCTTTGCCTTGCTTTCCCCTTTTGCCTTGCCTTTCCTTGCTTTGGCCTTTTTCCTGGCCTTGCCATGGTTTGTCCTTTTGACTTACCTTGCCTTGCCTTTCTTTGCACTTTTGCCTGGCCTTGCTTTGCCCTTTTGCCTTGCCTTGCTTTGCCATTTTGCCTTTCCTTGAATTGCCCTTTTGCCTTACCTTGCCTTGACTTGCTATACCCTTTTTCCTTGCCTTGCCTTGTCATGCTTTGCCCTTTTGACTTGCCTTGCTTTGCCCTTTTGCCTTGCCTTGCTTTGCCCTTTTGCCTTGCTTTGCCTTGTTATGCTTTGTCCTTTTGCCTTGCCTTGCTTTGCCATTTTGCCTTTCCTTGAATTGCCCTTTTGCCTTACCTTGCCTTGACTTGCTATACCCTTTTTCCTTGCCTTGCCTTGTCATGCTTTGCCCTTTTGACTTTCCTTGCTTTGCCCTTTTGCCTTGTCTTGCTTTGCCCTTTTGCCTTGCTTTGCCTTGTTATGCTTTCCCTTTTGCCTTGTCTTGCTTTGCCATTTTGCTTTTCCTTGCATTGCCCTTTTGCCTTACCTTGCCTTGACATGCTTTACCCTTTTGCCTTGCCTTGCCTTTTCATGCTTTGCCCTTTTGCATTGCCTTGCCTTGTCATGCTTTGCCCTTTTGACTTGCTTTGCTTTGTCCTTTTGCCTTGCCTTGCTTTGCCATTTTGCCTTTCCTTGAATTGCCCTTTTGCCTTACCTTGCCTTGACTTGCTATACCCTTTTTCCTTGCCTTGCCTTGTCATGCTTTGCCCTTTTGCCTTGCCTTGCTTTGCCATTTTGTCTTTCCTTGAATTGCCCTTTTGCCTTACCTTGCCTTGACTTGCTATACCCTTTTTCCTTGCCTTGCCTTTTCATGCTTTGCCCTTTTGCCTTGCCTTGCTTTGCCATTTTGCCTTGCTTTGCCTTGTTATGCTTTGCCCTTTTGCCTTGTCTTGATTTGCCCTTTTGCCTTACCTTGCCTTGTCATGCTTTGCCCTTTTGCCTTGCCTTGCCTTGTCATGCTTTGCCCTTTTGACTTGCTTTGCTTTGCCCTTTTGCCTTGCCTTTCCTTGTTTTGCCGTTTTGAATTGCCTTGCATTGCCTTGCTTTCATCTTTGCCTTGCCTTGACGTGTCTTCCTTATCCTTTTGCCTTGCCTTGCTTTGCTTTCTCCTTTTCCCTTGCCTTTCCTTGCCTTGCTTTACCCTTTTGCCTTCCCTTGCCTTTGCCTTTCCATGCCTTGCTTTGCCCCTTTGCCTTTCCTTGCCTTGCTATGCCCTTTTGCCTTGCCTTGCTTTGTCTCTTTGCCTTGTCTTGCCTTGCCTTCCTTTCTCCTTTTGCCCTGATTTGCCTTGCCTTTCTTTTGACCTTTTGCCTTGCCTTGCCATGCTTTGCTCTTTTTCCTTGCCTTGCTTTGCCCTTTTGTCTTTCCTTGCCTTGCCTTCCTTTGCCATTTTCCCTTGCCTTGCTTTCCCCTTTTGCCTTGCCTTTCCTTGCTTTGGCCTTTTTCCTGGCCTTGCCATGGTTTGTCCTTTTGACTTACCTTGCCTTGCCTTTCTTTGCACTTTTGCTTGGCCTTGCTTTGCCCTTTTGCCTTGCCTTGCTTTGCCATTTTGCCTTTCCTTGAATTGCCCTTTTGCCTTACCTTGCCTTGACTTGCTATACCCTTTTTCCTTGCCTTGCCTTGTCATGCTTTGCCCTTTTGACTTTCCTTGCTTTGCCCTTTTGCCTTGTCTTGCTTTGCCCTTTTGCCTTGCTTTGCCTTGTTATGCTTTCCCTTTTGCCTTGTCTTGCTTTGCCATTTTGCTTTTCCTTGCATTGCCCTTTTGCCTTACCTTGCCTTGACATGCTTTACCCTTTTGCCTTGCCTTGCCTTGTCATGCTTTGCCCTTTTGACTTGCTTTGCTTTGCCCTTTTGCCTTGCCTTTCCTTGTTTTGCCGTTTTCAATTTCCTTGCATTGCCTTACTTTCATCTTTGCCTTGCCTTGACGTGTCTTCCTTATCCTTTCGCCTTGCCTTGCTTTGCTTTCCCCTTTTGCCTTGCCTTACCTTGCCTTGCTTTGCCTCTTTGCCTTGTCTTGCCTTGCCTTCCTTTCTCCTTTTGCCCTGATTTGCCTTGCCTTTCTTTTGACCTTTTGCCTTGCCTTGCCTTGCCATGCTTTGCTCTTTTTCCTTGCCTTGCTTTGCCCTTTTGTCTTGCCTTGCCTTGCCTTGCTTTGCCATTTTCCCTTGCCTTGCTTTTCCCTTTTGCCTTGCGTTTCCTTGCTTTGGCCTTTTTCCTGGCCTTGCCATGGTTTGTCCTTTTGACTTACCTTGCCTTGCCTTTCTTTGCCCTTTTGCCTGGCCTTGCATTGAGTTGCCCTTTTTCCTTGCCTTGCCATGCTTTGCCCTTTTGCCTTGCCTTGCTTTGCCATTTTGTCTTTCCTTGAATTGCCCTTTTGCCTTACCTTGCCTTGACTTGCTATACCCTTTTTCCTTGCCTTGCCTTGTCATGCTTTGCCTTTTTGACTTGCCTTGCTTTGCCCTTTTGCCTTGCCTTGCTTTGCCCTTTTGCCTTGCTTTGCCTTGTTATGCTTTGCCCTTTTGCCTTGCCTTGCTTTGCCATTTTGCATTTCCTTGAATTGCCCTTTTGCCTTACCTTGCCTTGACTTGCTATACCCTTTTTCCTTGCCTTGCCTTTTCATGCTTTGCCCTTTTGCCTTGCCTTGCTTTGCCATTTTGTCTTTCCTTGAATTGCCCTTTTGCCTTACCTTGCCTTGACTTGCTATACCCTTTTTCCTTGCCTTGCCTTTTCATGCTTTGCCCTTTTGCCTTGCCTTGCTTTGCCATTTTGCCTTTCCTTGAATTGCCCTTTTGCCTTACCTTGCCTTGACTTGCTATACCCTTTTTCCTTGCCTTGCCTTGTCATGCTTTGCCCTTTTGACTTGCCTTGCTTTGCCCTTTTGCCTTGCTTTGCCTTGTTATGCTTTGCCCTTTTGCCTTGTCTTGATTTGCCCTTTTGCCTTACCTTGCCTTGTCATGCTTTGCCCTTTTGCCTTGCCTTGCCTTGTCATGCTTTGCCCTTTTCACTTGCTTTGCTTTGCCCTTTTGCCTTGCCTTTCCTTGTTTTGCCGTTTTGAATTGCCTTGCATTGCCTTGCTTTCATCTTTGCCTTGCCTTGACGTGTCTTCCTTATCCTTTTGCCTTGCCTTGCTTTGCTTTCTCCTTTTCCCTTGCCTTTCCTTGCCTTGCTTTACCCTTTTGCCTTCCCTTGCCTTTGCCTTTCCATGCCTTGCTTTGCCCCTTTGCCTTTCCTTGCCTTGCTATGCCCTTTTGCCTTGCCTTGCTTTGTCTCTTTGCCTTGTCTTGCCTTGCCTTCCTTTCTCCTTTTGCCCTGATTTGCCTTGCCTTTCTTTTGACCTTTTGCCTTGCCTTGCCATGCTTTGCTCTTTTTCCTTGCCTTGCTTTGCCCTTTTGTCTTTCCTTGCCTTGCCTTCCTTTGCCATTTTCCCTTGCCTTGCTTTCCCCTTTTGCCTTGCCTTTCCTTGCTTTGGCCTTTTTCCTGGCCTTGCCATGGTTTGTCCTTTTGACTTACCTTGCCTTGCCTTTCTTTGCACTTTTGCTTGGCCTTGCTTTGCCCTTTTGCCTTGCCTTGCTTTGCCATTTTGCCTTTCCTTGAATTGCCCTTTTGCCTTACCTTGCCTTGACTTGCTATACCCTTTTTCCTTGCCTTGCCTTGTCATGCTTTGCCTTTTTGACTTGCCTTGCTTTGCCCTTTTGCCTTGCCTTGCTTTGCCCTTTTGCCTTGCTTTGCCTTGTTATGCTTTGCCCTTTTGCCTTGCCTTGCTTTGCCATTTTGCCTTTCCTTGAATTGCCCTTTTGCCTTACTTTGCCTTGACTTGCTATACCCTTTTTCCTTGCCTTGCCTTGTCATACTTTGCCATTTTGACTTGCTTTGCTTTGCCCTTTTGCCTTGCCTTGCTTTGCCATTTTGCCTTTCCTTGAATTGCCCTTTTGCCTTACCTTGCCTTGACTTGCTATACCCTTTTTCCTTGCCTTGCCTTGTCATGCTTTGCCCTTTTGACTTTCCTTGCTTTGCCCTTTTGCCTTGTCTTGCTTTGCCCTTTTGCCTTGCTTTGCCTTGTTATGCTTTCCCTTTTGCCTTGTCTTGCTTTGCCATTTTGCTTTTCCTTGCATTGCCCTTTTGCCTTACCTTGCCTTGACATGCTTTACCCTTTTGCCTTGCCTTGCCTTTTCACGCTTTGCCCTTTTGCATTGCCTTGCCTTGTCATGCTTTGCCCTTTTGACTTGCCTTGCTTTGCCCTTTTGCCTTGCTTTGCCTTGTTATGCTTTGCCCTTTTGCCTTGTCTTGCTTTGCCCTTTTGCCTTACCTTGCCTTGTCATGCTTTGCCCTTTTGCCTTGCCTTGCCTTGTCATGCTTTGCCCTTTTGCCTTGCCTTGCCTTGTCATGCTTTGCCCTTTTGACTTGCTTTGCTTTGCCCTTTTGCCTTGCCTTTCCTTGTTTTGCCGTTTTCAATTTCCTTGCATTGCCTTACTTTCATCTTTGCCTTGCCTTGACGTGTCTTCCTTATCCTTTCGCCTTGCCTTGCTTTGCTTTCCCCTTTTGCCCTGATTTGCCTTGCCTTGTCATGCTTTGCCCTTTTGACTTGCCTTGCTTTGCCCTTTTGCCTTGCTTTGCCTTGTTATGCTTTGCCCTTTTGCCTTGTCTTGCTTTGCCCTTTTGCCTTGCCTTGCCTTTCCATGCTTTGCTCTTTTTCCTTGCCTTGCTTTGCCCTTTTGTCTTGCCTTGCCTTGCCTTGCTTTGCCATTTTCCCTTGCCTTGCTTTTCCCTTTTGCCTTGCCTATCCTTGCTTTCGCCTTTTTCCTGGCCTTGCCATGGTTTGTCCTTTTGACTTACCTTGCCTTGCCTTTCTTTGCCCTTTTGCCTGGCCTTGCATTGAGTTGCCCTTTTTCCTTGCCTTGCCATGCTTTGCCCTTTTGCCTTGACTTGCTTTGCCATTTTGTCTTTCCTTGAATTGCCCTTTTGGCTTACCTTGCCTTGACTTGCTATACCCTTTTTCCTTGCCTTACCTTTTCATGCTTTGCCCTTTTGCCTTGCCTTGCTTTGCCATTTTGCCTTTCCTTGAATTGCCCTTTTGCCTTACCTTGCCTTGACTTGCTATACCCTTTTTCCTTGCCTTGCCTTGTCATGCTTTGCCCTTTTGACTTGCCTTGCTTTGCCCTTTTGCCTTGCTTTGCCTTGTTATGCTTTGCCCTTTTGCCTTGTCTTGCTTTGCCCTTTTGCCTTGCCTTGCCTTGTCATGCTTTGCCCTTTTGACTTTCCTTGCTTTGCCCTTTTGCCTTGTCTTGCTTTGCCCTTTTGCCTTGCTTTGCCTTGTTATGCTTTCCCTTTTGCCTTGTCTTGCTTTGCCATTTTGCTTTTCCTTGCATTGCCCTTTTGCCTTACCTTGCCTTGACATGCTTTACCCTTTTGCCTTGCCTTGCCTTTTCATGCTTTGCCCTTTTGCATTGCCTTTCCTTGTCATGCTTTGCCCTTTTGACTTGCTTTGCTTTGTCCTTTTGCCTTGCCTTGCTTTGCCATTTTGCCTTTCCTTGAATTGCCCTTTTGCCTTACCTTGCCTTGACTTGCTATACCCTTTTTCCTTGCCTTGCCTTGTCATGCTTTGCCCTTTTGACTTTCCTTGCTTTGCCCTTTTGCCTTGTCTTGCTTTGCCCTTTTGCCTTGCTTTGCCTTGTTATGCTTTCCCTTTTGCCTTGTCTTGCTTTGCCATTTTGCTTTTCCTTTCATTGCCCTTTTGCCTTACCTTGCCTTGACATGCTTTACCCTTTTGCCTTGCCTTGCCTTGTCATGCTTTGCCCTTTTGACTTGCTTTGCTTTGCCCTTTTGCCTTGCCTTTCCTTGTTTTGCCGTTTTCAATTTCCTTGCATTGCCTTATTTCATCTTTGCCTTGCCTTGACGTGTCTTCCTTATCCTTTCGCCTTGCCTTGCTTTGCTTTCCCCTTTTGCCTTGCCTTACCTTGCCTTGCTTTGCCTCTTTGCCTTGTCTTGCCTTGCCTTCCTTTCTCCTTTTGCCCTGATTTGCCTTGCCTTTCTTTTGCCCTTTTGCCTTACCTTGCCTTGTCATGCTTTGCCCTTTTGCCTTGCCTTGCCTTGTCATGCTTTGCCCTTTTGACTTGCTTTGCTTTGCCCTTTTGCCTTGCCTTTCCTTGTTTTGCCGTTTTGAATTGCCTTGCATTGCCTTGCTTTCATCTTTGCCTTGCCTTGACGTGTCTTCCTTATCCTTTTGCCTTGCCTTGCTTTGCTTTCTCCTTTTCCCTTGCCTTTCCTTGCCTTGCTTTACCCTTTTGCCTTCCCTTGCCTTTGCCTTTCCATGCCTTGCTTTGCCCTTTGCCTTACCTTGCCTTGCTATGCCCTTTTGCCTTGCCTTGCTTTGTCTCTTTGCCTTGTCTTGCCTTGCCTTCCTTTCTCCTTTTGCCCTGATTTGCCTTGCCTTTCTTTTGACCTTTTGCCTTGCCTTGCCATGCTTTGCTCTTTTTCCTTGCCTTGCTTTGCCCTTTTGTCTTTCCTTGCCTTGCCTTGCTTTGCCATTTTCCCTTGCCTTGCTTTCCCCTTTTGCCTTGCCTTTCCTTGCTTTGGCCTTTTTACTGGCCTTGCCATGGTTTGTCCTTTTGACTTACCTTGCCTTGCATTTCTTTGCACTTTTGCCTGGCCTTGCTTTGCCCTTTTGCCTTGCCTAGCTTTGCCATTTTGCCTTTCCTTGAATTGCCCTTTTGCCTTACCTTGCCTTGACTTGCTATACCCTTTTTCCTTGCCTTGCCTTGTCATGCTTTGCCCTTTTGACTTTCCTTGCTTTGCCCTTTTGCGTTGTCTTGCTTTGCCCTTTTGCCTTGCTTTGCCTTGTTATGCTTTCCCTTTTGCCTTGTCTTGCTTTGCCATTTTGCTTTTCCTTGCATTGCCCTTTTGCCTTACCTTGCCTTGACATGCTTTACCCTTTTGCCTTGCCTTGCCTTGTCATGCTTTGCCCTTTTGACTTGCTTTGCTTTCCCCTTTTGCCTTGCCTTACCTTGCCTTGCTTTGCCTCTTTGCCTTGTCTTGCCTTGCCTTCCTTTCTCCTTTTGCCCTGATTTGCCTTGCCTTTCTTTTGACCTTTTGTCTTGCCTTGCCTTGCCTTGCTTTGCCATTTTCCCTTACCTTGCTTTTCCCTTTTGCCTTGCCTTTCCTTGCTTTGGCCTTTTTCCTGGCCTTGCCATGGTTTGTCCTTTTGACTTACCTTGCCTTGGCTTTCTTTGCCCTTTTGCCTGGCCTTGCATTGAGTTGCCCTTTTTCCTTGCCTTGCCATGCTTTGCCCTTTTGCCTTGCCTTGCTTTGCCATTTTGTCTTTCCTTGAATTGCCCTTTTGCCTTACCTTGCCTTGACTTGCTATACCCTTTTTCCTTGCCTTGCCTTTTCATGCTTTGCCCTTTTGCCTTGCCTTGCTTTGCCATTTTGCCTTTCCTTGAATTGCCCTTTTGCCTTACCTTGCCTTGACTTGCTATACCCTTTTTCCTTGCCTTGCCTTGTCATGCTTTGCCCTTTTGCCTTGCCTTGCTTTGCCATTTTGCCTTTCCTTGAATTGCCCTTTTGCCTTACCTTGCCTTGACTTGCTATACCCTTTTTCCTTGCCTTGCCTTGTCATGCTTTGCCCTTTTGACTTGCCTTGCTTTGCCCTTTTGCCTTGCTTTGCCTTGTTATGCTTTGCCCTTTTGCCTTGTCTTGATTTGCCCTTTTGCCTTACCTTGCCTTGTCATGCTTTGCCCTTTTGCCTTGCCTTGCCTTGTCATGCTTTGCCCTTTTGACTTGCTTTGCTTTGCCCTTTTGCCTTGCCTTTCCTTGTTTTGCCGTTTTGAATTGCCTTGCATTGCCTTGCTTTCATCTTTGCCTTGCCTTGACGTGTCTTCCTTATCCTTTTGCCTTGCCTTGCTTTGCTTTCTCCTTTTCCCTTGCCTTTCCTTGCCTTGCTTTACCCTTTTGCCTTCCCTTGCCTTTGCCTTTCCATGCCTTGCTTTGCCCCTTTGCCTTTCCTTGCCTTGCTATGCCCTTTTGCCTTGCCTTGCTTTGTCTCTTTGCCTTGTCTTGCCTTGCCTTCCTTTCTCCTTTTGCCCTGATTTGCCTTGCCTTTCTTTTGACCTTTTGCCTTGCCTTGCCATGCTTTGCTCTTTTTCCTTGCCTTGCTTTGCCCTTTTGTCTTTCCTTGCCTTGCCTTCCTTTGCCATTTTCCCTTGCCTTGCTTTCCCCTTTTGCCTTGCCTTTCCTTGCTTTGGCCTTTTTCCTGGCCTTGCCATGGTTTGTCCTTTTGACTTACCTTGCCTTGCCTTTCTTTGCACTTTTGCTTGGCCTTGCTTTGCCCTTTTGCCTTGCCTTGCTTTGCCATTTTGCCTTTCCTTGAATTGCCCTTTTGCCTTACCTTGCCTTGACTTGCTATACCCTTTTTCCTTGCCTTGCCTTGTCATGCTTTGCCTTTTTGACTTGCCTTGCTTTGCCCTTTTGCCTTGCCTTGCTTTGCCCTTTTGCCTTGCTTTGCCTTGTTATGCTTTGCCCTTTTGCCTTGCCTTGCTTTGCCATTTTGCCTTTCCTTGAATTGCCCTTTTGCCTTACTTTGCCTTGACTTGCTATACCCTTTTTCCTTGCCTTGCCTTGTCATACTTTGCCATTTTGACTTGCTTTGCTTTGCCCTTTTGCCTTGCCTTGCTTTGCCATTTTGCCTTTCCTTGAATTGCCCTTTTGCCTTACCTTGCCTTGACTTGCTATACCCTTTTTCCTTGCCTTGCCTTGTCATGCTTTGCCCTTTTGACTTTCCTTGCTTTGCCCTTTTGCCTTGTCTTGCTTTGCCCTTTTGCCTTGCTTTGCCTTGTTATGCTTTCCCTTTTGCCTTGTCTTGCTTTGCCATTTTGCTTTTCCTTGCATTGCCCTTTTGCCTTACCTTGCCTTGACATGCTTTACCCTTTTGCCTTGCCTTGCCTTTTCATGCTTTGCCCTTTTGCATTGCCTTGCCTTGTCATGCTTTGCCCTTTTGACTTGCCTTGCTTTGCCCTTTTGCCTTGCTTTGCCTTGTTATGCTTTGCCCTTTTGCCTTGTCTTGCTTTGCCCTTTTGCCTTACCTTGCCTTGTCATGCTTTGCCCTTTTGCCTTGCCTTGCCTTGTCATGCTTTGCCCTTTTGACTTGCTTTGCTTTGCCCTTTTGCCTTGCCTTTCCTTGTTTTGCCGTTTTCAATTTCCTTGCATTGCCTTACTTTCATCTTTGCCTTGCCTTGACGTGTCTTCCTTATCCTTTCGCCTTGCCTTGCTTTGCTTTCCCCTTTTGCCCTGATTTGCCTTGCCTTGTCATGCTTTGCCCTTTTGACTTGCCTTGCTTTGCCCTTTTGCCTTGCTTTGCCTTGTTATGCTTTGCCCTTTTGCCTTGTCTTGCTTTGCCCTTTTGCCTTACCTTGCCTTGTCATGCTTTGCCCTTTTGCCTTGCCTTGCCTTTCCATGCTTTGCTCTTTTTCCTTGCCTTGCTTTGCCCTTTTGTCTTGCCTTGCCTTGCCTTGCTTTGCCATTTTCCCTTGCCTTGCTTTTCCCTTTTGCCTTGCCTATCCTTGCTTTGGCCTTTTTCCTTGCCTTGCCATGGTTTGTCCTTTTGACTTACCTTGCCTTGCCTTTCTTTGCCCTTTTGCCTGGCCTTGCATTGAGTTGCCCTTTTTCCTTGCCTTGCCATGCTTTGCCCTTTTGCCTTGACTTGCTTTGCCATTTTGTCTTTCCTTGAATTGCCCTTTTGGCTTACCTTGCCTTGACTTGCTATACCCTTTTTCCTTGCCTTACCTTTTCATGCTTTGCCCTTTTGCCTTGCCTTGCTTTGCCATTTTGCCTTTCCTTGAATTGCCCTTTTGCCTTACCTTGCCTTGACTTGCTATACCCTTTTTCCTTGCCTTGCCTTGTCATGCTTTGCCCTTTTGACTTGCCTTGCTTTGCCCTTTTGCCTTGCTTTGCCTTGTTATGCTTTGCCCTTTTGCCTTGTCTTGCTTTGCCCTTTTGCCTTGCCTTGCCTTGTCATGCTTTGCCCTTTTGACTTTCCTTGCTTTGCCCTTTTGCCTTGTCTTGCTTTGCCCTTTTGCCTTGCTTTGCCTTGTTATGCTTTCCCTTTTGCCTTGTCTTGCTTTGCCATTTTGCTTTTCCTTGCATTGCCCTTTTGCCTTACCTTGCCTTGACATGCTTTACCCTTTTGCCTTGCCTTGCCTTTTCATGCTTTGCCCTTTTGCATTGCCTTTCCTTGTCATGCTTTGCCCTTTTGACTTGCTTTGCTTTGTCCTTTTGCCTTGCCTTGCTTTGCCATTTTGCCTTTCCTTGAATTGCCCTTTTGCCTTACCTTGCCTTGACTTGCTATACCCTTTTTCCTTGCCTTGCCTTGTCATGCTTTGCCCTTTTGACCTTGCTTTGCCCTTTTGCCTTGTCTTGCTTTGCCCTTTTGCCTTGCTTTGCCTTGTTATGCTTTCCCTTTTGCCTTGTCTTGCTTTGCCATTTTGCTTTTCCTTGCATTGCCCTTTTGCCTTACCTTGCCTTGACATGCTTTACCCTTTTGCCTTGCCTTGCCTTGTCATGCTTTGCCCTTTTGACTTGCTTTGCTTTGCCCTTTTGCCTTGCCTTTCCTTGTTTTGCCGTTTTCAATTTCCTTGCATTGCCTTACTTTCATCTTTGCCTTGCCTTGACGTGTCTTCCTTATCCTTTCGCCTTGCCTTGCTTTGCTTTCCCCTTTTGCCTTGCCTTACCTTGCCTTGCTTTGCCTCTTTGCCTTGTCTTGCCTTGCCTTCCTTTCTCCTTTTGCCCTGATTTGCCTTGCCTTTCTTTTGCCATTTTGCCTTACCTTGCCTTGTCATGCTTTGCCCTTTTGCCTTGCCTTGCCTTGTCATGCTTTGCCCTTTTGACTTGCTTTGCTTTGCCCTTTTGCCTTGCCTTTCCTTGTTTTGCCGTTTTGAATTGCCTTGCATTGCCTTGCTTTCATCTTTGCCTTGACCTGACGTGTCTTCCTTATCCTTTTGCCTTGCCTTGCTTTGCTTTCTCCTTTTCCCTTGCCTTTCCTTGCCTTGCTTTACCCTTTTGCCTTCCCTTGCCTTTGCCTTTCCATGCCTTGATTTGCCCTTTGCCTTACCTTGCCTTGCTATGCCCTTTTGCCTTGCCTTGCTTTGTCTCTTTGCCTTGTCTTGCCTTGCCTTCCTTTCTCCTTTTGCCCTGATTTGCCTTGCCTTTCTTTTGACCTTTTGCCTTGCCTTGCCATGCTTTGCTCTTTTTCCTTGCCTTGCTTTGCCCTTTTGTCTTTCCTTGCCTTGCCTTGCTTTGCCATTTTCCCTTGCCTTGCTTTCCCCTTTTGCCTTGCCTTTCCTTGCTTTGGCCTTTTTACTGGCCTTGCCATGGTTTGTCCTTTTGACTTACCTTGCCTTGCATTTCTTTGCACTTTTGCCTGGCCTTGCTTTGCCCTTTTGCCTTGCCTAGCTTTGCCATTTTGCCTTTCCTTGAATTGCCCTTTTGCCTTACCTTGCCTTGACTTGCTATACCCTTTTTCCTTGCCTTGCCTTGTCATGCTTTGCCCTTTTGACTTTCCTTGCTTTGCCCTTTTGCCTTGTCTTGCTTTGCCCTTTTGCCTTGATTTGCCTTGTTATGCTTTCCCTTTTGCCTTGTCTTGCTTTGCCATTTTGCTTTTCCTTGCATTGCCCTTTTGCCTTACCTTGCCTTGACATGCTTTACCCTTTTGCCTTGCCTTGCCTTGTCATGCTTTGCCCTTTTGACTTGCTTTGCTTTCCCCTTTTGCCTTGCCTTACCTTGCCTTGCTTTGCCTCTTTGCCTTGTCTTGCCTTGCCTTCCTTTCTCCTTTTGCCCTGATTTGCCTTGCCTTTCTTTTGACCTTTTGTCTTGCCTTGCCTTGCCTTGCTTTGCCATTTTCCCTTACCTTGCTTTTCCCTTTTGCCTTGCCTTTCCTTGCTTTGGCCTTTTTCCTGGCCTTGCCATGGTTTGTCCTTTTGACTTACCTTGCCTTGGCTTTCTTTGCCCTTTTGCCTGGCCTTGCATTGAGTTGCCCTTTTTCCTTGCCTTGCCATGCTTTGCCCTTTTGCCTTGCCTTGCTTTGCCATTTTGTCTTTCCTTGAATTGCCCTTTTGCCTTACCTTGCCTTGACTTGCTATACCCTTTTTCCTTGCCTTGCCTTTTCATGCTTTGCCCTTTTGCCTTGCCTTGCTTTGCCATTTTGCCTTTCCTTGAATTGCCCTTTTGCCTTACCTTGCCTTGACTTGCTATACCCTTTTTCCTTGCCTTGCCTTGTCATGCTTTGCCCTTTTGCCTTGCCTTGCTTTGCCATTTTGTCTTTCCTTGAATTGCCCTTTTGCCTTACCTTGCCTTGACTTGCTATACCCTTTTTCCTTGCCTTGCCTTTTCATGCTTTGCCCTTTTGCCTTGCCTTGCTTGCCATTTTGCCTTTCCTTGAATTGCCCTTTTGCCTTACTTTGCCTTGACTTGCTATACCCTTTTTCCTTGCCTTGCCTTGTCATACTTTGCCATTTTGACTTGCTTTGCTTTGCCCTTTTGCCTTGCCTTGCTTTGCCATTTTGCCTTTCCTTGAATTGCCCTTTTGCCTTACCTTGCCTTGACTTGCTATACCCTTTTTCCTTGCCTTGCCTTGTCATGCTTTGCCCTTTTGACTTTCCTTGCTTTGCCCTTTTGCCTTGTCTTGCTTTGCCCTTTTGCCTTGCTTTGCCTTGTTATGCTTTCCCTTTTGCCTTGTCTTGCTTTGCCATTTTGCTTTTCCTTGCATTGCCCTTTTGCCTTACCTTGCCTTGACATGCTTTACCCTTTTGCCTTGCCTTGCCTTTTCATGCTTTGCCCTTTTGCATTGCCTTGCCTTGTCATGCTTTGCCCTTTTGACTTGCCTTGCTTTCCCCTTTTGCCTTGCTTTGCCTTGTTATGCTTTGCCCTTTTGCCTTGTCTTGCTTTGCCCTTTTGCCTTACCTTGCCTTGTCATGCTTTGCCCTTTTGCCTTGCCTTGCCTTGTCATGCTTTGCCCTTTTGACTTGCTTTGCTTTGCCCTTTTGCCTTGCCTTTCCTTGTTTTGCCGTTTTCAATTTCCTTGCATTGCCTTACTTTCATCTTTGCCTTGCCTTGACGTGTCTTCCTTATCCTTTCGCCTTGCCTTGCTTTGCTTCCCCTTTTGCCCTGATTTGCCTTGCCTTGTCATGCTTTGCCCTTTTGACTTGCCTTGCTTTGCCCTTTTGCCTTGCTTTGCCTTGTTATGCTTTGCCCTTTTGCCTTGTCTTGCTTTGCCCTTTTGCCTTACCTTGCCTTGTCATGCTTTGCCCTTTTGCCTTGCCTTGCCTTTCCATGCTTTGCTCTTTTTCCTTGCCTTGCTTTGCCCTTTTGTCTTGCCTTGCCTTGCCTTGCTTTGCCATTTTCCCTTGCCTTGCTTTTCCCTTTTGCCTTGCCTATCCTTGCTTTGGCCTTTTTCCTGGCCTTGCCATGGTTTGTCCTTTTGACTTACCTTGCCTTGCCTTTCTTTGCCCTTTTGCCTGGCCTTGCATTGAGTTGCCCTTTTTCCTTGCCTTGCCATGCTTTGCCCTTTTGCCTTGACTTGCTTTGCCATTTTGTCTTTCCTTGAATTGCCCTTTTGGCTTACCTTGCCTTGACTTGCTATACCCTTTTTCCTTGCCTTACCTTTTCATGCTTTGCCCTTTTGCCTTGCCTTGCTTTGCCATTTTGCCTTTCCTTGAATTGCCCTTTTGCCTTACCTTGCCTTGACTTGCTATACCCTTTTTCCTTGCCTTGCCTTGTCATGCTTTGCCCTTTTGACTTGCCTTGCTTTGCCCTTTTGCCTTGCTTTGCCTTGTTATGCTTTGCCCTTTTGCCTTGTCTTGCTTTGCCCTTTTGCCTTGCCTTGCCTTGTCATGCTTTGCCCTTTTGACTTTCCTTGCTTTGCCCTTTTGCCTTGTCTTGCTTTGCCCTTTTGCCTTGCTTTGCCTTGTTATGCTTTCCCTTTTGCCTTGTCTTGCTTTGCCATTTTGCTTTTCCTTGCATTGCCCTTTTGCCTTACCTTGCCTTGACATGCTTTACCCTTTTGCCTTGCCTTGCCTTTTCATGCTTTGCCCTTTTGCATTGCCTTTCCTTGTCATGCTTTGCCCTTTTGACTTGCTTTGCTTTGTCCTTTTGCCTTGCCTTGCTTTGCCATTTTGCCTTTCCTTGAATTGCCCTTTTGCCTTACCTTGCCTTGACTTGCTATACCCTTTTTCCTTGCCTTGCCTTGTCATGCTTTGCCCTTTTGACTTTCCTTGCTTTGCCCTTTTGCCTTGTCTTGCTTTGCCCTTTTGCCTTGCTTTGCCTTGTTATGCTTTCCCTTTTGCCTTGTCTTGCTTTGCCATTTTGCTTTTCCTTGCATTGCCCTTTTGCCTTACCTTGCCTTGACATGCTTTACCCTTTTGCCTTGCCTTGCCTTGTCATGCTTTGCCCTTTTGACTTGCTTTGCTTTGCCCTTTTGCCTTGCCTTTCCTTGTTTTGCCGTTTTCAATTTCCTTGCATTGCCTTACTTTCATCTTTGCCTTGCCTTGACGTGTCTTCCTTATCCTTTCGCCTTGCCTTGCTTTGCTTTCCCCTTTTGCCTTGCCTTACCTTGCCTTGCTTTGCCTCTTTGCCTTGTCTTGCCTTGCCTTCCTTTCTCCTTTTGCCCTGATTTGCCTTGCCTTTCTTTTGCCCTTTTGCCTTACCTTGCCTTGTCATGCTTTGCCCTTTTGCCTTGCCTTGCCTTGTCATGCTTTGCCCTTTTGACTTGCTTTGCTTTGCCCTTTTGCCTTGCCTTTCCTTGTTTTGCCGTTTTGAATTGCCTTGCATTGCCTTGCTTTCATCTTTGCCTTGCCTTGACGTGTCTTCCTTATCCTTTTGCCTTGCCTTGCTTTGCTTTCTCCTTTTCCCTTGCCTTTCCTTGCCTTGCTTTACCCTTTTGCCTTCCCTTGCCTTTGCCTTTCCATGCCTTGCTTTGCCCTTTGCCTTACCTTGCCTTGCTATGCCCTTTTGCCTTGCCTTGCTTTGTCTCTTTGCCTTGTCTTGCCTTGCCTTCCTTTCTCCTTTTGCCCTGATTTGCCTTGCCTTTCTTTTGACCTTTTGCCTTGCCTTGCCATGCTTTGCTCTTTTTCCTTGCCTTGCTTTGCCCTTTTGTCTTTCCTTGCCTTGCCTTGCTTTGCCATTTTCCCTTGCCTTGCTTTCCCCTTTTGCCTTGCCTTTCCTTGCTTTGGCCTTTTTCCTGGCCTTGCCATGGTTTGTCCTTTTGACTTACCTTGCCTTGCATTTCTTTGCACTTTTGCCTGGCCTTGCTTTGCCCTTTTGCCTTGCCTAGCTTTGCCATTTTGCCTTTCCTTGAATTGCCCTTTTGCCTTACCTTGCCTTGACTTGCTATACCCTTTTTCCTTGCCTTGCCTTGTCATGCTTTGCCCTTTTGACTTTCCTTGCTTTGCCCTTTTGCCTTGTCTTGCTTTGCCCTTTTGCCTTGCTTTGCCTTGTTATGCTTTCCCTTTTGCCTTGTCTTGCTTTGCCATTTTGCTTTTCCTTGCATTGCCCTTTTGCCTTACCTTGCCTTGTCATGCTTTGCCCTTTTGCCTTGCCTTGCCTTGTCATGCTTTGCCCTTTTGACTTGCTTTGCTTTCCCCTTTTGCCTTGCCTTACCTTGCCTTGCTTTGCCTCTTTGCCTTGTCTTGCCTTGCCTTCCTTTCTCCTTTTGCCCTGATTTGCCTTGCCTTTCTTTTGACCTTTTGTCTTGCCTTGCCTTGCCTTGCTTTGCCATTTTCCCTTACCTTGCTTTTCCCTTTTGCCTTGCCTTTCCTTGCTTTGGCCTTTTTCCTGGCCTTGCCATGGTTTGTCCTTTTGACTTACCTTGCCTTGGCTTTCTTTGCCCTTTTGCCTGGCCTTGCATTGAGTTGCCCTTTTTCCTTGCCTTGCCATGCTTTGCCCTTTTGCCTTGCCTTGCTTTGCCATTTTGTCTTTCCTTGAATTGCCCTTTTGCCTTACCTTGCCTTGACTTGCTATACCCTTTTTCCTTGCCTTGCCTTGTCATGCTTTGCCCTTTTGCCTTGCCTTGCTTTGCCATTTTGTCTTTCCTTGAATTGCCCTTTTGCCTTACCTTGCCTTGACTTGCTATACCCTTTTTCCTTGCCTTGCCTTTTCATGCTTTGCCCTTTTGCCTTGCCTTGCTTTGCCATTTTGCCTTTCCTAGAATTGCCCTTTTGCCTTACCTTGCCTTGACTTGCTATACCCTTTTTCCTTGCCTTGCTTTGTCATGCTTTGCCCTTTTGACTTGCCTTCCTTTGCCCTTTTGCCTTGCCTTGCTTTGCCCTTTTGCCTTGCTTTGCCTTGTTATGCTTTGTCCTTTTGCCTTGCCTTGCTTTGCCATTTTGCCTTTCCTTGAATTGCCCTTTTGCCTTACCTTGCCTTGTCATGCTTTGCCCTTTTGCCTTACCTTGCCTTGACTTGCTATACCCTTTTTCCTTGCCTTGCCTTGTCATACTGTGCCATTTTGACTTGCTTTGCTTTGTCCTTTTGCCTTGCCTTGCTTTGCCATTTTGCCTTTCCTTGAATTGCCCTTTTGCCTTACCTTGCCTTGACTTGCTATACCCTTTTTCCTTGCCTTGCCTTGTCATGCTTTGCCCTTTTGCCTTGCTTTGCCTTGTTATGCTTTCCCTTTTGCCTTGTCTTGCTTTGCCATTTTGCTTTTCCTTGCATTGCCCTTTTGCCTTACCTTGCCTTGACATGCTTTACCCTTTTGCCTTGCCTTGCCTTTTCATGCTTTGCCCTTTTGCATTGCCTTGCCTTGTCATGCTTTGCCCTTTTGACTTGCTTTGCTTTGCCCTTTTGCCTTGCATTTGGCCTTGCCTTGCTTTGCCATTTTGTCTTTCCTTGAATTGCCCTTTTGCCTTACCTTGCCTTGACTTGCTATACCCTTTTTCCTTGCCTTGCCTTTTCATGCTTTGCCCTTTTGACTTGCCTTGGTTTGCCCTTTTGCCTTGCTTTGCCTTGTTATGCTTTGCCCTTTTGCCTTGTCTTGCTTTGCCATTTTGCCTTTCCTTGCATTGCCCTTTTGCCTTACCTTGCCTTGTCATGCTTTGCCCTTTTGACTTGCTTTGCTTTGCCCTTTTGCCTTGCCTTTCCTTGTTTTGCCGTTTTCAATTTCCTTGCATTGCCTTACTTTCATCTTTGCCTTGCCTTGACGTGTCTTCCTTATCCTTTCGCCTTGCCTTACTTTGCCGTTTCCCCTTTTGCCTTGCCTTACCTTGCCTTGCTTTGCCTCTTTGCCTTGTCTTGCCTTGCCTTCCTTTCTCCTTTTGCCCTGATTTGCCTTGCCTTTCTTTTGACCTTTTGCCTTGCCTTGCCTTGCCATGCTTTGCTCTTTCCCCTTTTGCCTTGCTTTGCCCTTTTGTCTTGCCTTGCCTTCCCTTGCTTTGCCATTTTCCCTTGCCTTGCTTTTCCCTTTTGCCTTGCCTTTCCTTGCTTTGGCCTTTTTCCTGGCCTTGCCATGGTTTGTCCTTTTGACTTACCTTGCCTTGCCTTTCTTTGCCCTTTTGCCTGGCCTTGCATTGAGTTGCCCTTTTTCCTTGCCTTTCCTTGTTTTGCCGTTTTGAATTGCCTTGCATTGCCTTACTTTCATCTTTGCCTTGCCTTGACGTGTCTTCCTTATCATTTTGCCTTGCCTTGCTTTGCTTTCCCCTTTTGCCTTGCCTTTCCTTGCCTTGCTTTACCCTTTTGCCTTCTTTTGCCTTGCCTTTCCATGCCTTCCTTTGACCCTTTGCCTTGCCTTGCTTTGACTCTTTGCCTTGACTTGCCTTGCCTTCCTTTCTCCTTTTGCCCTGATTTGCCTTGCCTTTCTTTTGACCTTTTGCCTTGCCTTGCCTTGCCATGCTTTGCTCTTTTTCCTTGCCTTGCTTTGCCCTTTTGTCTTGCCTTACCTTGCCTTGCTTTGCCATTTTCCCTTGCCTTGCTTTCCCCTTTTGCCTTGCCTTTCCTTGCTTTGGCCTTTTTCCTGGCCTTGCAATGGTTTGTCCTTTTGACTTACCTTGCCTTGCCTTTCTTTGCACTTTTGCCCGGCCTTGCATTGAGTTGCCCTTTTTCCTTGCCTTGCCATGCTTTGCCCTTTTGCCTTGCCTTGCTTTGCCCTTTTGCCTTGCTTTGCCTTGTTATGCTTTGCCCTTTTGCCTTGCCTAGCTTTGCCATTTTGCCTTTCCTTGAATTGCCCTTTTGCCTTACCTTGCCTTGACTTGCTATAGCCTTTTTCCTTGCCTTGCCTTGTCATACTTTGCCATTTTGACTTGCTTTGCTTTACCCTTTTGCCTTGCCTTGCTTTGCCATTTTGCCTTTCCTTGAATTGCCCTTTTGCCTTACCTTGCCTTGACTTGCTATACCCTTTTTCCTTGCCTTGCCTTGTCATGCTTTGCCCTTTTGACTTGCCTTGCTTTGCCCTTTTGCCTTGCTTTGCCTTGTTATGCTTTGCCCTTTTGCCTTGTCTTGCTTTGCCATTTTGCCTTTCCTTGCATTGCCCTTTTGCCTTACCTTGCCTTGTCATGCTTTGCCCTTTTGCCTTGCATTGCCTTGTCATGCTTTGCCCTTTTGACTTGCTTTGCTTTGCCCTTTTGCCTTGCCTTTCCTTGTTTTGCCGTTTTGAATTGCCTTGTATTGCCTTGCTTTCATCTTTGCCTTGCCTTGACGTGTCTTCCTTATCCTTTTGCCTTGCCTTGCTTTGCTTTCTCCTTTTCCCTTGCCTTACTTGCCTTGCTTTACCCTTTTGCCTTCCCTTGCCTTTGCCTTTCCATGCCTTGCTTTGCCCCTTTGCCTTACCTTGCCTTGCTATGCCCTTTTGCCTTGCCTTACTTTGTCTCTTTGCCTTGTCTTGCCTTGCCTTCCTTTCTCCTTTTGCCCTGATTTGCCTTGCCTTTCTTTTGACCTTTTGCCTTGCCTTGCCATGCTTTGCTCTTTTTCCTTGCCTTGCTTTGCCCTTTTGTCTTTCCTTGCCTTGCCTTGCTTTGCCATTTTCCCTTGCCTTGCTTTCCCCTTTTGCCTTGCCTTTCCTTGCTTTGGCCTTTTTCCTGGCCTTGCCATGGTTTGTCCTTTTGACTTACCTTGCCTTGCCTTTCTTTGCCCTTTTGCCTGGCCTTGCATTGAGTTGCCCTTTTTCCTTGCCTTGCCATGCTTTGCCCTTTTGCCTTGCCTTGCTTTGCCATTTTGTCTTTCCTTGAATTGCCCTTTTGCCTTACCTTGCCTTGACTTGCTATACCCTTTTTCCTTGCCTTGCCTTGTCATGCTTTGCCCTTTTGACTTGCCTTGGTTTGCCCTTTTGCCTTGCTTTGCCTTGTTATGCTTTGCCCTTTTGCCTTGTCTTGCTTTGCCATTTTGCCTTTCCTTGCATTGCCCTTTTGCCTTACCTTGCCTTGTCATGCTTTGCCCTTTTGACTTGCTTTGCTTTGCCCTTTTGCCTTGCCTTTCCTTGTTTTGCCGTTTTCAATTTCCTTGCATTGCCTTACTTTCATCTTTGCCTTGCCTTGACGTGTCTTCCTTATCATTTTGCCTTGCCTTGCTTTGCTTTCCCCTTTTGCCTTGCCTTTCCTTGCCTTGCTTTACCCTTTTGCCTTCCCTTGCCTTGCCTTTCCATGCCTTGCTTTGACCCTTTGCCTTGCCTTGCTTTGACTCTTTGCCTTGACTTGCCTTGCCTTCCTTTCTCCTTTTGCCCTGATTTGCCTTGCCTTTCTTTTGACCTTTTGCCTTGTCTTGCCTTGCCATGCTTTGCTCTTTTTCCTTGCCTTGCTTTGCCCTTTTGTCTTGCCTTACCTTGCCTTGCTTTACCCTTTTGCCTTCCCTTGCCTTTGCCTTTCCATGCCTTGCTTTGCCCCTTTGCCTTACCTTGCCTTGCTATGCCCTTTTGCCTTGCCTTACTTTGTCTCTTTGCCTTGTCTTGCCTTGCCTTCCTTTCTCCTTTTGCCCTGATTTGCCTTGCCTTTCTTTTGACCTTTTGCCTTGCCTTGCCATGCTTTGCTCTTTTTCCTTGCCTTGCTTTGCCCTTTTGTCTTTCCTTGCCTTGCCTTGCTTTGCCATTTTCCCTTGCCTTGCTTTCCCCTTTTGCCTTGCCTTTCCTTGCTTTGGCCTTTTTCCTGGCCTTGCCATGGTTTGTCCTTTTGACTTACCTTGCCTTGCCTTTCTTTGCACTTTTGCCTGGCATTGCTTTGCCCTTTTGCCTTGCCTTGCTTTGCCATTTTGCCTTTCCTTGAATTGCCCTTTTGCCTTACCTTGCCTTGACTTGCTATAGCCTTTTTCCTTGCCTTGCCTTGTCATGCTTTGCCCTTTTGACTTGCCTTGCTTTGCCCTTTTGCCTTGCCTTGCTTTGCCCTTTTGCCTTGCTTTGCCTTGTTATGCTTTGCCCTTTTGCCTTGCCTTGCTTTGCCATTTTGCCTTTCCTTGAATTGCCCTTTTGCCTTACTTTGCCTTGACTTGCTATACCCTTTTTCCTTGCCTTGCCTTGTCATACTTTGCCATTTTGATTTGCTTTCCTTTGCCCTTTTGCCTTGCCTTGCTTTGCCATTTTGCCTTTCCTTGAATTGCCCTTTTGCCTTACCTTGCCTTGACTTGCTATACCCTTTTCCCTTGCCTTGCCTTGTCATGCTTTGCCCTTTTGACTTGCTTTCCTTTGTCCTTTTGCCTTGCCTTGCTTTGCCATTTTGCCTTTCCTTGAAATGCCCTTTTGCCTTACCTTGCCTTGACTTGCTATACCCTTTTTCCTTGCCTTGCCTTGTCATGCTTTGCCCTTTTGACTTTCCTTGCTTTGCCCTTTTGCCTTGCCTTGCTTTGCCCTTCTGCCTTGCTTTGCCTTGTTATGCTTTCCCTTTTGCCTTGTCTTGCTTTGCCATTTTGCTTTTCCTTGCTTTTTGCCTTTTGCCTTGCATTTCCTTGCTTTGGCCTTTTTCCTGGCCTTGCCATGGTTTGTCCTTTTGACTTACCTTGCCTTGCCTTTCTTTGCCCTTTTGCCTGGCCTTGCATTGAGTTGCCCTTTTTCCTTGCCTTGCCATGCTTTGCCCTTTTGCCTTGCCTTGCTTTGTCATTTTGTCTTTCCTTTAATTGCCCTTTTGCCTTACCTTGCCTTGACTTGCTATACCCTTTTTCCTTGCCTTGCCTTTTCATGCTTTGCCCTTTTGACTTGCCTTGCTTTGCCCTTTTGCCTTGCTTTGCCTTGATATGCTTTGCCCTTTTGACTTGCTTTGCTTTGCCCTTTTGCCTTGCCTTTCCTTGTTTTGCCGTTTTGAATTGCCTTGCATTGCCTTACTTTCATCTTTGCCTTGCCTTGACGTGTCTTCCTTATCCTTTTGCCTTGCCTTGCTTTGCTTTCCCCTTTTGACTTGCCTTTCCTTGCCTTGCTTTACACTTTTGCCTTCCCTTGCCTTGCCTTTCCATGCCTTGCTTTGCCCCTTTGCCTTGCCTTGCTTTGACTCTTTGCCTTGTCTTGCCTTGCCTTGCTTTCTCCTTTTGCCCTGATTTGCCTTGCCTTTCTTTTGACCTTTTGCCTTGCCTTGCCTTGCCATGCTTTGCTCTTTTTCCTTGCCTTGCTTTGCCCTTTTGTCTTGCCTTACCTTGCCTTGCTTTGCCATTTTCCCTTGCCTTGCTTTCCCCTTTTTGCCTTGCCTTTCCTAGCTTTGGCATTTTTCCTGGCCTTGCCATGCTTTTGTCCTTTTGACTTACCTTGCCTTGCCTTTCTTTGCACTTTTGCCCGGCCTTGCATTGAGTTGCCCTTTTTCCTGGCCTTGCCATGCTTTGCCCTTTTGCCTTGCCTTGCTTTGCCCTTTTGCCTTGCTTTGCCTTGTTATGCTTTGCCCTTTTGCCTTGCCTTGCTTTGCCATTTTGCCTTTCCTTGAATTGCCCTTTTGCCTTACCTTGCCTTGACTTGCTATAGCCTTTTTCCTTGCCTTGCCTTGTCATACTTTGCCATTTTGACTTGCTTTGCTTTGCCCTTTTGCCTTGCCTTGCTTTGCCATTTTGCCTTTCCTTGAATTGCCCTTTTGCCTTACCTTGCCTTGACTTGCTATACCCTTTTTCCTAGCCTTGCCTTGTCATGCTTTGCCCTTTTGACTTGCCTTGCTTTGCCCTTTTGCCTTGCTTTGCCTTGTTATGCTTTGCCCTTTTGCCTTGTCTGCTTTGCCATTTTGCGTTTCCTTGCATTGCCCTTTTGCCTTACCTTGCCTTGACATTCTTTGCCTTTTTGACTTGCTTTGCTTTGCCCTTTTGCCTTGCCTTTCCTTTTTTTGCCGTTTTGAATTGCCTTGCATTGCCTTACTTTCATCTTTGCCTTGCCTTGACGTGTCTTCCTTATCCTTTTGCCTTGCCTTGCTTTGCTTTCCCCTTTTGCCTTGCCTTTCCTTGCCTTGCTTTACCCTTTTGCCTTCCCTTGCCTTGCCTTTCCATGCCTTGCTTTGCCCCTTTGCCTTACCTTGCCTTGCTTTGCCCTTTTGCCTTGCCTTGCTTTGCCTCTTTGCCTTGTCTTGCCTTGCCTTCCTTTCTCCTTTTGCCCTGATTTGCCTTGCCTTTCTTTTGACCTTTTGCCTTGCCTTGCATTGCCATGCTTTGCTCTTTTTCCTTGCCTTGCTTTGCCCTTTTGTCTTGCCTTGCCTTGCTTTGCCATTTTCCCTTGCCTTGCTTTCCCGTTTTGCCTTGCGTTTCCTTGCTTTGGCCTTTTTCCTGGCCTTGCCATGGTTTGTCATTTTGACTTACCATGCCTTGCCTTTCTTTGCAGTTTTCCTGGCCTTGCATTGAGTTGCCCTTTTTCCTTGCCTTGCCTTGCCATTCTTTGCCCTTTTGCCTTGCCTTGCTTTGCCATTTTGCCTTTCCTTGAATTGCCCTTTTGCCTTACCTTGCCTTGACTTGCTATACCCTTTTTCCTTGCCTTGCCTTGTCATGCTTTGCCCTTTTGACTTGCCTTGCTTTGCCCTTTTGCCTTGCTTTGCCTCGTTATGCTTTGCCCCTTTGCCTTGTCTTGCTTTGCCATTTTGCCTTTCCTTGCATTGCCCTTTTGCCTTACCTTGCCTTGACATGCTTTGCCCTTTTGCCTTGCCTTGCCTTGTCATGCTTTGCCCTTTTGACTTGCTTTGCTTTGCCCTTTTGCCTTGCCTTTCCTTGTTTTGCCGTTTTCAATTTCCTTGCATTCCCTTACTTTCATCTTTGCCTCGCCTTGACGTGTCTTCCTTATACTTTCGCCTTGCCTTGCTTTGCTTTCCCCTTTTGCCTTGCCTTTCCATGCCTTGCTTTGCCCCTTTGCCTTATCTTGCCTTGCTTTGCCTTTTTGCCTTGCCTTGCTTTGCCTCTTTGCCTTGTCTTGCCTTGCCTTCCTTTCTCCTTTTGCCCTGATTTGCCTTGCCTTTCTTTTGACCTTTTGCCTTGCCTTGCCTTGCCATGCTTTGCTCTTTTTCCTTGCCTTGCTTTGCCCTTTTGTCTTGCCTTGCCTTGCCTTGCTTTGCCATTTTCCCTTGCCTTGCTTTCCCCTTTTGCCTTGCCTTTCCTTTCTTTGGCCTTTTTCCTGGCCTTGCCATGGTTTGTCCTTTTGACTTACCTTGCCTTGCCTTTCTTTGCCCTTTTTTCCTGGCCTTGCATTGAGTTGCCCTTTTTCATTGCCTTGCCTTGCCATGCTTTGCCCTTTTGCCTTGCATTGCTTTGCCATTTTGCCTTTCCTTGAATTGCCCTTTTGCCTTACCTTGCCTTGACTTGCTATACCCTTTTTCCTTGCCTTGTCTTGCTTTGACATTTTGCCTTTCCTTGCATTGCATTTTTGCCTTACCTTGCCTGACATGCTTTGCCCTTTTGCCTTGCCTTGCCTTGTCATGCTTTGCCCTTTTGACTTGCTTTGCTTTGCCCTTTTGCCTTGCCTTTCCTTGTTTTGCCGTTTTGAATTGCCTTGCATTGCCTTACTTTCATCTTTGCCTTGCCTTGACGTGTCTTCCTTATCCTTTTGCCTTGCCTTGCTTTGCTTTCCCCTTTTGCCTTGCTTTTCCTTGCCTTTCTTTACCCTTTTGCCTTCCCTTGCCTTGCCTTTCCATGCCTTGCTTTGCCCCTTTGCCTTACCTTGCCTTGCTTTGCCCTTTTGCCTTGCCATACTTTGCCTCTTTGCCTTGTCTTGCCTTGCCTTCCTTTCTCCTTTCTCCTTCCTTTCTCCTACATTGCCTTACTTTCACATTTTGCCTTGCCTTACCTTGTCTTGCTTTGCCCTTTTGCTTTGCCTTGCCTTGCCAGGCTTTGCCCATTTGCCTTCCCTTGCCTTCGCCTTTCCATGCCTTGCTTTGCCCCTTTGCCTTAACTTGCCTTGCTATGCCCTTTTGCCTTGCCTTGCTTTGTCTCTTTGCCTTGTCTTGCATTGCCTTCCTTTCTCCTTTTGCCCTGATTTGCCTTGCCTTTCTTTTGACCTTTTGCCTTGCCTTGCCATGCTTTGCTCTTTTTCCTTGCCTTGCTTTGCCCTTTTGTCTTTCCTTGCCTTGCCTTGCTTTGCCATTTTCCCTTGCCTTGCTTTCCCCTTTAGCCTTGCCTTTCCTTGCTTTGGCCTTTTTCCTGGCCTTGCCATGGTTTGTCCTTTTGAATTACCTTGCCTTGCCTTTCTTTGCACTTTTGCCTGGCCTTGCTTTGCCCTTTTGCCTTGCCTTGCTTTGCCATTTTGCCTTTCCTTGAATTGCCCTTTTGCCTTACCTTGCCTTGGCATGCTACACCCTTTTTCCTTGCCTTGCCTTGTCATGCTTTGCCCTTTTGACTTGCCTTGCTTTGCCCTTTTGCCTTGCCTTGCTTTGCCCTTTTGCCTTGCTTTGCCTTGTTATGCTTTGCCCTTTTGCCTTGCCTTGCTTTGCCATTTTGCCTTTCCTTGAATTGCCCTTTTGCCTTACTTTGCCTTGACTTGCTATACCCTTTTTCCTTGCCTTGCCTTGTCATACTTTGCCATTTTGACTTGCTTTGCTTTGCCCTTTTGCTTTGCCTTGCTTTGCCATTTTGCCTTTCCTTGAATTGCCCTTTTGCCTTACCTTGCCTTGACTTGCTATACCCTTTTTCCTTGCCTTGCCTTGTCATGCTTTGCCCTTTTGACTTGCTTTGCTTTGTCCTTTTGCCTTGTCTTGCTTTGCCATTTTGCCTTTCCTTGAATTGCCCTTTTGCCTTACCTTGCCTTGACTTGCTATACCCTTTTTCCTTGCCTTGCCTTGTCATGCTTTGCCCTTTTGACTTTCCTTGCTTTGCCCTTTTGCCTTGCCTTGCTTTGCCCTTTTACCTTGCTTTGCCTTGTTATGCTTTCCCTTTTGCCTTGTCTTGCTTTGCCATTTTGCTTTTCCTTGCATTGCCCTTTTGCCTTACCTTGCCTTGACATGCTTTACCCTTTTGCCTTGCCTTGCCTTTTCATGCTTTGCCCTTTTGCATTGCCTTGCCTTGTCATGCTTTGCCCTTTTGACTTGCTTTCCTTTGCCCTTTTGCCTTGCCTTGCCTTGTTTTGCCGTTTTGAATTGCCTTGCATTGCCTTACTTTCATCTTTGCCTTGCCTTGACGTGTCTTCCTTATCATTTTGCCTTGCCTTGCTTTGCTTTCCCCTTTTGCCTTGCCTTTCCTTGCCTTGCTTTACCCTTTTGCCTTCCTTTGCCTTGCCTTTCCATGCCTTCCTTTGACCCTTTGCCTTGCCTTGCTTTGACTCTTTGCCTTGTCTTGCCTTGCCTTCCTTTCTCCTTTTGCCCTGATTTGCCTTGCCTTTCTTTTGACCTTTTGCCTTGCCTTGCCTTGCCATGCTTTGCTCTTTTTCCTTGCCTTGCTTTGCCCTTTTGTCTTGCCTTGCCTTGCCTTGCTTTGCCATTTTCCCTTGCCTTGCTTTCCCCTTTTGCCTTGCCTTTCCTTGCTTTGGCCTTTTTCCTGGCCTTGCCATGCTTTTGTCCTTTTGACTTACCTTGCCTTGCCTTTCTTTGCACTTTTGCCCGGCCTTGCATAGAGTTGCCCTTTTTCCTTGCCTTGCCATGCTTTGCCCTTTTTCCCTTGCCTTGCTTTGCCCTTTTGCCTTGCTTTGCCTTGTTATGCTTTGCCCTTTTGCCTTGCCTTGCTTTGCCATTTTGCCTTTCCTTGAATTGCCCTTTTGCCTTACCTTGCCTTGACTTGCTATAGCCTGTTTCCTTGCCTTGCGTTGTCATACTTTGCCATTTTGACTTGCTTTGCTTTGCCCTTTTGCCTTGCCTTGCTTTGCCATTTTGCCTTTCCTTGAATTGCCCTTTTGCCTTACCTTGCCTTGACTTGCTATAGCCTTTTTCCTTGCCTTGCCTTGTCATACTTTGCCATTTTGACTTGCTTTGCTTTGCCCTTTTTCCTTGCCTTGCTTTGCCCTTTTGTCTTGCCTTGCCTTGCCTTGCTTTGCCATTTTCCCTTGCCTTGCTTTCCCCTTTTGCCTTGCCTTTCCTTGCTTTGGCCTTTTTCCTGGCCTTGCCATCTTTTGTCATTTTGACTTACCATGCCTTGCCTTTCTTTGCAGTTTTCCTGGCCTTGCATTGAGTTGCCCTTTTTCCTTGCCTTGCCTTGACATTCTTTGCCCTTTTGCCTTGCCTTGCTTTGCCATTTTGCCTTTCCTTGAATTGCCCTTTTGCCTTACCTTGCCTTGACTCTGCTATACCCTTTTTCCTTGCCTTGCCTTGTCATGCTTTGCCCTTTTGACTTGCCTTGCTTTGCCCTTTTGCCTTGCTTTGCCTCGTTATGCTTTGCCCCTTTCCCTTGTCTTGCTTTGCCATTTTGCCTTTCCTTGCATTGCCCTTTTGCCTTACCTTGCCTTGTCATGCTTTGCCCTTTTCACTTGCTTTGCTTTGCCCTTTTGCCTTGCCTTTCCTTGTTTTGCTGTTTTCAATTTCCTTGCATTGCCTTACTTTCATCTTTGCCTTGCCTTGACGTGTCTTCCTTATCCTTTCGCCTTGCCTTGCTTTGCTTTCCCCTTTTGCCTTGCCTTTCCATGCCTTGCTTTGCCCCTTTGCCTTACCTTGCCTTGCTTTGCCTTTTTGCCTTGCCTTGCTTTGCCTCTTTGCCTTGTCTTGCCTTGCCTTCCTTTCTCCTTTTGCCCTGATTTGCCTTGCCTTTCTTTTGACCTTTTGCCTTGCCTTGCCTTGCCATGCTTTGCTCTTTTTCCTTGCCTTGCTTTGCCCTTTTGTCTTCCTTGCCTTGCCTTGCTTTGCCATTTTCCCTTGCCTTGCTTTCCGCTTTTGCCTTGCCTTTCCTTGCTTTGGCCTTTTTCCTGGCCTTGCCATGGTTTGTCCTTTTGACTTACCTTGCCTTGCCTTTCTTTGCCCTTTTGCCTGGCCTTTCATTGAGTTGCCCTTTTTCATTGCCTTGCCTTGCCATGCTTTGCCCTTTTGCCTTGCCTTGCTTTGCCATTTTGCCTTTCCTTGAATTGCCCTTTTGCCTTACCTTGCCTTGACTTGCTATACCCTTTTTCCTTGCCTTGTCTTGCTTTGCCATTTTGCCTTTCCTTGCATTGCCCTTTTGCCTTACCTTGCCTTGACATGCTTTGCCCTTTTGCCTTGCCTTGCCTTGTCATGCTTTGCCCTTTTGACTTGCTTTGCTTTGCCCTTTTGCCTTGACTTTCCTTGTTTTGCCGTTTTGAATTGCCTTGCATTGCCTTACTTTCATCTTTGCCTTGCGTTGACGTGTCTTCCTTATCCTTTTGCCTTGCCTTGCTTTGCTTTCCCCTTTTGCCTTGCCTTTCCTTGCCTTTCTTTACCCTTTTGCCTTCCCTTGCCTTGCCTTTCCATGCCTTACTTTGCCCCTTTGCCTTACCTTGCCTTGCTTTGCCCTTTTGCCTTGCCATACTTTGCCTCTTTGCCTTGTCTTGCCTTGCCTTCCTTTCTCCTTTCTCCTTCCTTTCTCCTACATTGCCTTACTTTCACATTTTGCCTTGCCTTACCTTGTCTTGCTTTGCCCTTTTGCTTTGCCTTGCCTTGCCATGCTTTGCCCATTTGCCTTCCCTTGTCTTGCTTTACTTTTCCGTTTTGACTTGCCTTGCTTTGCCCTTTTGCATTCCCTTGCCTTGCCTGACTTTGCCGTTTTGCCTTGCCTTGCTTTGCCCTTTTTCCTTGCCTTGCTTTGCCATTTTGCCTTTCCTTGCATTGCCATTTTGCCTTTGCTTGCATTGCCCTTTTGCCTTACCTTGCCTTGCTTTGCCCTTTTTCCTTGCCATGCCTTGCTTTGCCCTTTTGATTTGCATTGCATTGCCTTACTTTGACATTTTGCCTTGCCTGACTTGTCTTGCTTTTCCCTTTTGCTTTGCCTTGCCTTGCCTTTCCATGTCTTGCTTTGCCCTTTTGCCTTCCCTTGTCTTGCTTTACTTTTCCGTTTTGACTTGCCTTGCTTTGCCCTTTTGCATTCCCTTGCCTTGCCTTACTTTAACATTTTTCCGTGCCTTACCTTGTCTGGCTTTGCCTTGCCTTGCCATGCTTTGCCCTTTTGCCTTGCCTTTCCTTGCCATGCTTTGCCCTTTTGCCATGCCTTGCTTTCCCTTTTGCCTTGCCTTTCCTTTCCTTCCTTTTCCCTTTTGCCTTGCCTTCCCTTGCTTTGCTCTTTTGCCTTGCCTTCCCTTGTTTTTCCCTTTTGCCTTACCTTGCCTTGACTTGCTTTGCCCTTTTGCCTTGCCTTGCTTTGCCATTTTGCCTTTCCTTGCATTGCCCTTTTGCCTCACCTTGCCTTGCCTTGCTTTTCCCTTTTGCTTTGCCTTGCCTTGCCTTTCCATGTCTTGCTTTGCCCTTTTGCCTTCCCTTGCCTTGCTTTACTTTTCCTTTTTGCCTTGCCTTGCTTTGCTCTTTTGCCTTCTCTTGCCTTGCCTTACTTTGCCGTTTTGCCTTGCCTTGCATTGCCCTTTTGCCTTACCTTGCCTTGACATGCTTTGCCCTTTTGCCTTGCCTTGCCTTGTCATGCTTTGCCCTTTTGACTTGCTTTGCTTTGCCCTTTTGCCTTGCCTTTCTTTGTTTTGCCGTTTTCAATTTCCTTGAATTGCCTTACTTTTATCTTTGCCTTGCCTTGACGTGTCTTCCTTATCCTTTCGCCTTGCCTTGCTTTGCTTTCCCCTTTTGCCTTGCCTTTCCATGCCTTGCTTTGCCCCTTTGCCTTACCTTGCCTTGCTTTGCCTTTTTGCCTTGCCTTGCTTTGCCTCTTTGCCTTGTCTTGCCTTGCCTTCCTTTCTCCTTTTGCCCTGATTTGCCTTGCCTTTCTTTTGACCTTTTGCCTTGCCTTGCCTTGCCATGCTTTGCTCTTTTTCCTTGCCTTGCTTTGCCCTTTTGTCTTGCCTTGCCTTGCCTTGCTTTGCCATTTTCCCTTGCCTTGCTTTCCCGTTTTGCCTTGCCTTTCCTTGCTTTGGCCTTTTTCCTGGCCTTGCCATGGTTTGTCCTTTTGACTTACCTTGCCTTGCCATGCTTTGCCCTTTTGCCTGGCCTTGCATTGAGTTGCCCTTTTTCATTGCCTTGCCTTGCCATGCTTTGCCCTTTTGCCTTGCCTTGCTTTGCCATTTTGCCTTTCCTTGAATTGCCCTTTTGCCTTACCTTGCCTTGACTTGCTATACCCTTTTTCCTTGCCTTGTCTTGCTTTGCCATTTTGCCTTTCCTTGCATTGCCCTTTTGCCTTACCTTGCCTTGACATGCTTTGCCCTTTTGCCTTGCCTTGCCTTGTCATGCTTTGCCCTTTTGACTTGCTTTGCTTTGCCCTTTTGCCTTGCCTTTCCTTGTTTTGCCGTTTTGAATTGCCTTGCATTGCCTTACTTTCATCTTTGCCTTGCCTTGACGTGTCTTCCTTATCCTTTTGCCTTGCCTTGCTTTGCTTTCCACTTTTGCCTTGCCTTTCCTTGCCTTTCTTTACCCTTTTGCCTTACCTTGCCTTGCCTTTCCATGCCTTGCTTTGCCCCTTTGCCTTACCTTGCCTTGCTTTGCCCTTTTGCCTTGCCATACTTTGCCTCTTTGCCTTGTCTTGCCTTGCCTTCCTTTCTCCTTTCTCCTTCCTTTCTCCTACATTGCCTTACTTTCACATTTTGCCTTGCCTTACCTTGTCTTGCTTTGCCCTTTTGCTTTGCCTTGCCTTGCCATGCTTTGCCCATTTGCCTTCCCTTGTCTTGCTTTACTTTTCCGTTTTGACTTGCCTTGCTTTGCCCTTTTGCATTCCCTTGCCTTGCCTGACTTTGCCGTTTTGCCTTGCCTTGCTTTGCCCTTTTTCCTTGCCTTGCTTTGCCATTTTGCCTTTCCTTGCATTGCCATTTTGCCTTTGCTTGCATTGCCCTTTTGCCTTACCTTGCCTTGCTTTGCCCTTTTTCCTTGCCATGCCTTGCTTTGCCCTTTTGATTTGCATTGCATTGCCTTACTTTGACATTTTGCCTTGCCTGACTTGTCTTGCTTTTCCCTTTTGCTTTGCCTTGCCTTGCCTTTCCATGTCTTGCTTTGCCCTTTTGCCTTCCCTTGTCTTGCTTTACTTTTCCGTTTTGACTTGCCTTGCTTTGCCCTTTTGCATTCCCTTGCCTTGCCTTACTTTAACATTTTTCCGTGCCTTACCTTGTCTGGCTTTGCCTTGCCTTGCCATGCTTTGCCCTTTTGCCTTGCCTTTCCTTGCCATGCTTTGCCCTTTTGCCATGCCTTGCTTTCCCTTTTGCCTTGCCTTTCCTTTCCTTCCTTTTCCCTTTTGCCTTGCCTTCCCTTGCTTTGCTCTTTTGCCTTGCCTTCCCTTGTTTTTCCCTTTTGCCTTACCTTGCCTTGACTTGCTTTGCCCTTTTGCCTTGCCTTGCTTTGCCATTTTGCCTTTCCTTGCATTGCCCTTTTGCCTCACCTTGCCTTGCCTTGCTTTTCCCTTTTGCTTTGCCTTGCCTTGCCTTTCCATGTCTTGCTTTGCCCTTTTGCCTTCCCTTGCCTTGCTTTACTTTTCCTTTTTGCCTTGCCTTGCTTTGCTCTTTTGCCTTCTCTTGCCTTGCCTTACTTTGCCGTTTTGCCTTGCCTTGCATTGCCCTTTTGCCTTACCTTGCCTTGACATGCTTTGCCCTTTTGCCTTGCCTTGCCTTGTCATGCTTTGCCCTTTTGACTTGCTTTGCTTTGCCCTTTTGCCTTGCCTTTCTTTGTTTTGCCGTTTTCAATTTCCTTGAATTGCCTTACTTTTATCTTTGCCTTGCCTTGACGTGTCTTCCTTATCCTTTCGCCTTGCCTTGCTTTGCTTTCCCCTTTTGCCTTGCCTTTCCATGCCTTGCTTTGCCCCTTTGCCTTACCTTGCCTTGCTTTGCCTTTTTGCCTTGCCTTGCTTTGCCTCTTTGCCTTGTCTTGCCTTGCCTTCCTTTCTCCTTTTGCCCTGATTTGCCTTGCCTTTCTTTTGACCTTTTGCCTTGCCTTGCCTTGCCATGCTTTGCTCTTTTTCCTTGCCTTGCTTTGCCCTTTTGTCTTGCCTTGCCTTGCCTTGCTTTGCCATTTTCCCTTGCCTTGCTTTCCCGTTTTGCCTTGCCTTTCCTTGCTTTGGCCTTTTTCCTGGCCTTGCCATGGTTTGTCCTTTTGACTTACCTTGCCTTGCCATGCTTTGCCCTTTTGCCTGGCCTTGCATTGAGTTGCCCTTTTTCATTGCCTTGCCTTGCCATGCTTTGCCCTTTTGCCTTGCCTTGCTTTGCCATTTTGCCTTTCCTTGAATTGCCCTTTTGCCTTACCTTGCCTTGACTTGCTATACCCTTTTTCCTTGCCTTGTCTTGCTTTGCCATTTTGCCTTTCCTTGCATTGCCCTTTTGCCTTACCTTGCCTTGACATGCTTTGCCCTTTTGCCTTGCCTTGCCTTGTCATGCTTTGCCCTTTTGACTTGCTTTGCTTTGCCCTTTTGCCTTGCCTTTCCTTGTTTTGCCGTTTTGAATTGCCTTGCATTGCCTTACTTTCATCTTTGCCTTGCCTTGACGTGTCTTCCTTATCCTTTTGCCTTGCCTTGCTTTGCTTTCCACTTTTGCCTTGCCTTTCCTTGCCTTTCTTTACCCTTTTGCCTTACCTTGCCTTGCCTTTCCATGCCTTGCTTTGCCCCTTTGCCTTACCTTGCCTTGCTTTGCCCTTTTGCCTTGCCATACTTTGCCTCTTTGCCTTGTCTTGCCTTGCCTTCCTTTCTCCTTTCTCCTTCCTTTCTCCTACATTGCCTTACTTTCACATTTTGCCTTGCCTTACCTTGTCTTGCTTTGCCCTTTTGCTTTGCCTTGCCTTGCCATGCTTTGCCCATTTGCCTTCCCTTGTCTTGCTTTACTTTTCCGTTTTGACTTGCCTTGCTTTGCCCTTTTGCATTCCCTTGCCTTGCCTTACTTTGCCGTTTTGCCTTGCCTTGCTTTGCCCTTTTTCCTTGCCTTGCTTTGCCATTTTGCCTTTCCTTGCATTGCCATTTTGCCTTTGCTTGCATTGCCCTTTTGCCTTACCTTGCCTTGCTTTGCCCTTTTTCCTTGCCATGCCTTGCTTTGCCCTTTTGATTTGCATTGCATTGCCTTACTTTGACATTTTGCCTTGCCTGACTTGTCTTGCTTTTCCCTTTTGCTTTGCCTTGCCTTGCCTTTCCATGTCTTGCTTTGCCCTTTTGCCTTCCCTTGTCTTGCTTTACTTTTCCGTTTTGACTTGCCTTGCTTTGCCATTTTGCCTTCCCTTGCATTGCTTTTCTCGTTTGCCTTGCCTTGCCATGCTTTGCCCTTTTGCCTTGTCTGGCCTTGCTTTGGTTTGCCCTTTTGCCTTGATTTGCCTTGCCTTGATTTGCCCTTTTTCCCGGCCTTGCCTTGCATTGCCCTTTTGTCTTTCCTTGCCTTACCTTGCTTTGTACTTTTGCCTTGCTTTGCCTTGATTTGCCATTTTGCCTTCCCTTGTCTTACCTTGCTTTCCCCTTTTGCCTTGCCTTTCTTCTGACCTTTTGCCTTGCCGTGACATGCTTTGCTCTTTTTCCTTCCCTTGCTTTGAACTTTTCTCTTACCTTGCCTTGACTTGATTTTCCCTTTTGCCTTGCCTTCCCTTGCTTTGCTCTTTTGCCTTGCCTTCCCTTTCTTTGCCATTTTGCCTTCCCTTGTCTGACCTTGCTTTCCCCTTTTGCCTTGCCTTGCCTTCCTTTGCCCTTTTGTCTAGCTTTGCCTTGCTTTGCCCTTTTGCCTTACATTGCCTAGCCTTGCTTTGCAGTTTTCCCTTTCCTTGCCTTGCCCTTTTTCCTTGCCTTGTCTTGCCATGCTTTTCCCTTTTGCCTTGCCTTGCTTTGCCATTTTGCCTTTCCTTGCATTGCCCTTTTGCCTTACCTTGCCTTGCTTAGCCCTTTTCCCTTGCCTTGCCTTTCCATGCCTTGCTTTGCCCTTTTTCCTTGCCATGCCTTGCTTTGCCCTTTTGATTTGCATTACATTGCCTTACTTTGAAATTTTGCCTTGCCTAACCTTGTCTTGCTTTTCCCTTTTGCTTTGCCTTGCCTTGCCTTACCTTGTCTGGCTTTGCCCTTTTGCTTTGCCTTGCCTTGCCATGCTTTGCCCTTTTGCCTTGCCTTTCCTTGCCATGCTTTGCCCTTTTGCCATGCCTTGCTTTGCCCTTTTGCCTTGCCTTACCTTTCCTTGCTTTTCCCTTTTGCCTTGCCTTCCCTTGCTTTGCTCTTTTGCCTTGCCTTCCCTTGTTTTGCTCTTTTGCCTTACCTTGCCTTGACTTGCTTTGCCCTTTTGCCTTGCCTTGCTTTGCCATTTTGCCTTTCCTTGCATTGCCCTTTTGCCTCACCTTGCCTTGCCTTGCTTTTCCCTTTTGCTTTGCCTTGCCTTGCCTTTCCATGTCTTGCTTTTCCCTTTTGCCTTCCCTTGCCTTGCTTTACTTTTCCTTTTTGCCTTGCCTTGCTTTGCTCTTTTGCCTTCTCTTGCCTTGCCTTACTTTGCCGTTTTGCCTTGACTTGCTTTGCCCTTTTGCCTTGCCTTGCCTTGTTTTGCCGTTTTGATTTGCCTTGCATTGCCTTACTTTCATCTTTACCTTGCCTTGACGTGTCTTGCTTATCCTTTTGCCTTGCCTTGCTTTGCTTTCCCCTTTTGCCTTGCCTTTCCTTGCCTTGCTTTGCCCTTTTCCCTTGCCTTGCCTTGCCTTTCCATGCCTTGCTTTGCCCTTTTTCCTTGCCATGCCTTGCTTTGCCCTTTTGATTTGCATTGCATTGCCTTACTTTGACATTTTGCCTTGCCTTACCTTGTCTTGCTTTGTCCTTTTGCTTTGCCTTGCCTTGCCTTTCCATGTCTTTGCTTTGCCCTTTTGCCTTCCCTTGTCTTGCTTTACTTTTCCGTTTTGACTTGCCTTGCTTTGCCCTTTTGCATTCCCTTGCCTTGCCTTATTTTGCCGTTTTGCCTTGCCTTGCTTTGCCCTTTTTCCTTGCCATGCCTTGCTTTGCCATTTTGATTTGCCTTACATTGCCTTACTTTGACATTTTACCTTGCCTTACCTTGTCTTTCTTTGCCCTTTTGCTTTGCCTTGCCTTGCCATGCTTTGCTCTTTTTCCTTGCCTTGCTTTGCCCTTTTGTCTTGCCTTGCCTTGCCTTGCTTTGCCATTTTCCCTTGCCTTGCTTTCCCCTTTTGCCTTGCCTTTCCTTGCTTTGGCCTTTTTCCTGGCCTTGCCATGGTTTGTCCTTTTGACTTACCTTGCCTTGCCTTTCTTTGCCCTTTTGCCTGGCCTTGCATTGAGTTGCCCTTTTTCATTGCCTTGCCTTGCCATGCTTTGCCCTTTTGCCTTGCCTTGCTTTGACATTTTGCCTTTCCTTGAATTGCCCTTTTGCCTTACCTTGCCTTGACTTGCTATACCCTTTTTCCTTGCCTTGTCTTGCTTTGCCATTTTGCCTTTCCTTGCATTGCCCTTTTGCCTTACCTTGCCTTGACATGCTTTGCCCTTTTGCCTTCCCTTGCCTTGCCTTTCCATGCCTTGCTTTGCCCCTTTGCCTTACCTTGCCTTGGTTTGCCCTTTTGCCTTGCCATACTTTGCCTCTTTGCCTTGCCTTGCCTTGCCTTCCTTTCTCCTTTCTCCTTCCTTTCTCCTACATTGCCTTACTTTCACATTTTGCCTTGCCTTACCTTGTCTTGCTTTGCCCTTTTGCTTTGCCTTGCCTTGCCATGCTTTGCCCATTTGCCTTCCCTTGTCTTGCTTTACTTTTCCGTTTTGACTTGCCTTGCTTTGCCCTTTTGCATTCCCTTGCCTTGCCTTACTTTGCCGTTTTGCCTTGCCTTGCTTTGCCCTTTTTCCTTGCCTTGCTTTGCCATTTTGCCTTTCCTTGCATTGCCATTTTGCCTTTGCTTGCATTGCCCTTTTGCCTTACCTTGCCTTGCTTTGCCCTTTTTCCTTGCCATGCCTTGCTTTGCCCTTTTGATTTGCATTGCATTGCCTTACTTTGACATTTTGCCTTGCCTGACTTGTCTTGCTTTTCCCTTTTGCTTTGCCTTGCCTTGCCTTTCCATGTCTTGCTTTGCCCTTTTGCCTTCCCTTGTCTTGCTTTACTTTTCCGTTTTGACTTGCCTTGCTTTGCCCTTTTGCATTCCCTTGCCTTGCCTTACTTTAACATTTTTCCGTGCCTTACCTTGTCTGGCTTTGCCTTGCCTTGCCATGCTTTGCCCTTTTGCCTTGCCTTTCCTTGCCATGCTTTGCCCTTTTGCCATGCCTTGCTTTCCCTTTTGCCTTGCCTTTCCTTTCCTTCCTTTTCCCTTTTGCCTTGCCTTCCCTTGCTTTGCTCTTTTGCCTTGCCTTCCCTTGTTTTTCCCTTTTGCCTTACCTTGCCTTGACTTGCTTTGCCCTTTTGCCTTGCCTTGCTTTGCCATTTTGCCTTTCCTTGCATTGCCCTTTTGCCTCACCTTGCCTTGCCTTGCTTTTCCCTTTTGCTTTGCCTTGCCTTGCCTTTCCATGTCTTGCTTTGCCCTTTTGCCTTCCCTTGCCTTGCTTTACTTTTCCTTTTTGCCTTGCCTTGCTTTGCTCTTTTGCCTTCTCTTGCCTTGCCTTACTTTGCCGTTTTGCCTTGCCTTGCATTGCCCTTTTGCCTTACCTTGCCTTGACATGCTTTGCCCTTTTGCCTTGCCTTGCCTTGTCATGCTTTCCCCTTTTGACTTGCTTTGCTTTGCCCTTTTGCCTTGCCTTTCCTTGTTTTGCCGTTTTCAATTTCCTTGAATTGCCTTACTTTCATCTTTGCCTTGCCTTGACGTGTCTTCCTTATCCTTTCGCCTTGCCTTGCTTTGCTTTCCCCTTTTGCCTTGCCTTTCCATGCCTTGCTTTGCCCCTTTGCCTTAACTTGCCTTGCTTTGCCTTTTTGCCTTGCCTTGCTTTGCCTCTTTGCCTTGTCTTGCCTTGCCTTCCTTTCTCCTTTTGCCCTGATTTGCCTTGCCTTTCTTTTGACCTTTTGCCTTGCCTTGCCTTGCCATGCTTTGCTCTTTTTCCTTGCCTTGCTTTGCCCTTTTGTCTTGCCTTGCCTTGCCTTGCTTTGCCATTTTCCCTTGCCTTGCTTTCCCGTTTTGCCTTGCCTTTCCTTGCTTTGGCCTTTTTCCTGGCCTTGCCATGGTTTGTCCTTTTGACTTACCTTGCCTTGCCATGCTTTGCCCTTTTGCCTGGCCTTGCATTGAGTTGCCCTTTTTCATTGCCTTGCCTTGCCATGCTTTGCCCTTTTGCCTTGCCTTGCTTTGCCATTTTGCCTTTCCTTGAATTGCCCTTTTGCCTTACCTTGCCTTGACTTGCTATAGCCTTTTTCCTTGCCTTGTCTTGCTTTGCCATTTTGCCTTTCCTTGCATTGCCCTTTTGCCTTACCTTGCCTTGACATGCTTTGCCCTTTTGCCTTGCCTTGCCTTGTCATGCTTTGCCCTTTTGACTTGCTTTGCTTTGCCCTTTTGCCTTGCCTTTCCTTGTTTTGCCGTTTTGAATTGCCTTGCATTGCCTTACTTTCATCTTTGCCTTGCCTTGACGTGTCTTCCTTATCCTTTTGCCTTGCCTTGCTTTGCTTTCCACTTTTGCCTTGCCTTTCCTTGCCTTTCTTTACCCTTTTGCCTTCCCTTGCCTTGCCTTTCCATGCCTTGCTTTGCCCCTTTGCCTTACCTTGCCTTGCTTTGCCCTTTTGCCTTGCCATACTTTGCCTCTTTGCCTTGTCTTGCCTTGCCTTCCTTTCTCCTTTCTCCTTCCTTTCTCCTACATTGCCTTACTTTCACATTTTGCCTTGCCTTACCTTGTCTTGCTTTGCCCTTTTGCTTTGCCTTGCCTTGCCATGCTTTGCCCATTTGCCTTCCCTTGTCTTGCTTTACTTTTCCGTTTTGACTTGCCTTGCTTTGCCCTTTTGCATTCCCTTGCCTTGCCTTACTTTGCCGTTTTGCCTTGCCTTGCTTTGCCCTTTTTCCTTGCCTTGCTTTGCCATTTTGCCTTTCCTTGCATTGCCATTTTGCCTTTGCTTGCATTGCCCTTTTGCCATTCCCTTGCCTTGCTTTGCCCTTTTTCCTTGCCATGCCTTGCTTTGCCCTTTTGATTTGCATTGCATTGCCTTACTTTGACATTTTGCCTTGCCTGACTTGTCTTGCTTTTCCCTTTTGCTTTGCCTTGCCTTGCCTTTCCATGTCTTGCTTTGCCCTTTTGCCTTCCCTTGTCTTGCTTTACTTTTCCGTTTTGACTTGCCTTGCTTTGCCATTTTGCCTTCCCTTGCATTGCTTTTCTCGTTTGCCTTGCCTTGCCATGCTTTGCCATTTTGCCTTGTCTGGCCTTGCTTTGATTTGCCCTTTTGCCTTGATTTGCCTTGCCTTGATTTGCCCTTTTTCCCGGCCTTGCCTTGCATTGCCCTTTTGTCTTTCCTTGCCTTACCTTGCTTTGTACTTTTGCCTTGCTTTGCCTTGATTTGCCATTTTGCCTTCCCTTGTCTTACCTTGCTTTCCCCTTTTGCCTTGCCTTTCTTCTGACCTTTTGCCTTGCCGTGACATGCTTTGCTCTTTTTCCTTCCCTTGCTTTGAACTTTTCTCTTACCTTGCCTTGACTTGATTTTCCCTTTTGCCTTGCCTTCCCTTGCTTTGCTCTTTTGCCTTGCCTTCCCTTTCTTTGCCATTTTGCCTTCCCTTGTCTGACCTTGCTTTCCCCTTTTGCCTTGCCTTGCCTTCCTTTGCCCTTTTGTCTAGCTTTGCCTTGCTTTGCCCTTTTGCCTTACATTGCCTAGCCTTGCTTTGCAGTTTTCCCTTTCCTTGCCTTGCCCTTTTTCCTTGCCTTGTCTTGCCATGCTTTTCCCTTTTGCCTTGCCTTGCTTTGCCATTTTGCCTTTCCTTGCATTGCCCTTTTGCCTTACCTTGCCTTGCTTAGCCCTTTTCCCTTGCCTTGCCTTTCCATGCCTTGCTTTGCCCTTTTTCCTTGCCATGCCTTGCTTTGCCCTTTTGATTTGCATTACATTGCCTTACTTTGAAATTTTGCCTTGCCTAACCTTGTCTTGCTTTTCCCTTTTGCTTTGCCTTGCCTTGCCTTACCTTGTCTGGCTTTGCCCTTTTGCTTTGCCTTGCCTTGCCATGCTTTGCCCTTTTGCCTTGCCTTTCCTTGCCATGCTTTGCCCTTTTGCCATGCCTTGCTTTGCCCTTTTGCCTTGCCTTACCTTTCCTTGCTTTTCCCTTTTGCCTTGCCTTCCCTTGCTTTGCTCTTTTGCCTTGCCTTCCCTTGTTTTGCTCTTTTGCCTTACCTTGCCTTGACTTGCTTTGCCCTTTTGCCTTGCCTTGCTTTGCCATTTTGCCTTTCCTTGCATTGCCCTTTTGCCTCACCTTGCCTTGCCTTGCTTTTCCCTTTTGCTTTGCCTTGCCTTGCCTTTCCATGTCTTTGCTTTGCCCTTTTGCCTTCCCTTGTCTTGCTTTACTTTTCCGTTTTGACTTGCCTTGCTTTGCCCTTTTGCATTCCCTTGCCTTGCCTTATTTTGCCGTTTTGCCTTGCCTTGCTTTGCCCTTTTTCCTTGCCATGCCTTGCTTTGCCATTTTGATTTGCCTTACATTGCCTTACTTTGACATTTTACCTTGCCTTACCTTGTCTTTCTTTGCCCTTTTGCTTTGCCTTGCCTTGCCATGCTTTGCTCTTTTTCCTTGCCTTGCTTTGCCCTTTTGTCTTGCCTTGCCTTGCCTTGCTTTGCCATTTTCCCTTGCCTTGCTTTCCCCTTTTGCCTTGCCTTTCCTTGCTTTGGCCTTTTTCCTGGCCTTGCCATGGTTTGTCCTTTTGACTTACCTTGCCTTGCCTTTCTTTGCCCTTTTGCCTTGCCTTGCTTTGACATTTTGCCTTTCCTTGAATTGCCCTTTTGCCTTACCTTGCCTTGACTTGCTATACCCTTTTTCCTTGCCTTGTCTTGCTTTGCCATTTTGCCTTTCCTTGCATTGCCCTTTTGCCTTACCTTGCCTTGACATGCTTTGCCCTTTTGCCTTCCCTTGCCTTGCCTTTCCATGCCTTGCTTTGCCCCTTTGCCTTACCTTGCCTTGGTTTGCCCTTTTGCCTTGCCATACTTTGCCTCTTTGCCTTGCCTTGCCTTGCCTTCCTTTCTCCTTTCTCCTTCCTTTCTCCTACATTGCCTTACTTTCACATTTTGCCTTGCCTTACCTTGTCTTGCTTTGCCCTTTTGCTTTGCCTTGCCTTGCCATGCTTCGCCCATTTGCCTTCCCTTGTCTTGCTTTACTTTTCCGTTTTGACTTGCCTTGCTTTGCCCTTTTGCATTCCCTTGCCTTGCCTTACTTTGCCGTTTTGCCTTGCCTTGCTTTGCCCTTTTTCCTTGCCTTGCTTTGCCATTTTGCCTTTCCTTGCATTGCCATTTTGCCTTTGCTTGCATTGCCCTTTTGCCTTACCTTGCCTTGCTTTGCCCTTTTTCCTTGCCATGCCTTGCTTTGCCCTTTTGATTTGCATTGCATTGCCTTACTTTGACATTTTGCCTTGCCTGACTTGTCTTGCTTTTCCCTTTTGCTTTGCCTTGCCTTGCCTTTCCATGTCTTGCTTTGCCCTTTTGCCTTCCCTTGTCTTGCTTTACTTTTCCGTTTTGACTTGCCTTGCTTTGCCCTTTTGCATTCCCTTGCCTTGCCTTACTTTAACATTTTTCCGTGCCTTACCTTGTCTGGCTTTGCCTTGCCTTGACATGCTTTGCCCTTTTGCCTTGCCTTTCCTTGCCATGCTTTGCCCTTTTGCCATGCCTTGCTTTCCCTTTTGCCTTGCCTTTCCTTTCCTTCCTTTTCCCTTTTGCCTTGCCTTCCCTTGCTTTGCTCTTTTGCCTTGCCTTCCCTTGTTTTTCCCTTTTGCCTTACCTTGCCTTGACTTGCTTTGCCCTTTTGCCTTGCCTTGCTTTGCCATTTTGCCTTTCCTTGCATTGCCCTTTTGCCTCACCTTGCCTTGCCTTGCTTTTCCCTTTTGCTTTGCCTTGCCTTGCCTTTCCATGTCTTGCTTTGCCCTTTTGCCTTCCCTTGCCTTGCTTTACTTTTCCTTTTTGCCTTGCCTTGCTTTGCTCTTTTGCCTTCTCTTGCCTTGCCTTACTTTGCCGTTTTGCCTTGCCTTGCATTGCCCTTTTGCCTTACCTTGCCTTGACATGCTTTGCCCTTTTGCCTTGCCTTGCCTTGTCATGCTTTGCCCTTTTGACTTGCTTTGCTTTGCCCTTTTGCCTTGCCTTTCCTTGTTTTGCCGTTTTCAATTTCCTTGAATTGCCTTACTTTCATCTTTGCCTTGCCTTGACGTGTCTTCCTTATCCTTTCGCCTTGCCTTGCTTTGCTTTCCCCTTTTGCCTTGCCTTTCCATGCCTTGCTTTGCCCCTTTGCCTTACCTTGCCTTGCTTTGCCTTTTTGCCTTGCCTTGCTTTGCCTCTTTGCCTTGTCTTGCCTTGCCTTCCTTTCTCCTTTTGCCCTGATTTGCCTTGCCTTTCTTTTGACCTTTTGCCTTGCCTTGCCTTGCCATGCTTTGCTCTTTTTCCTTGCCTTGCTTTGCCCTTTTGTCTTGCCTTGCCTTGCCTTGCTTTGCCATTTTCCCTTGCCTTGCTTTCCCGTTTTGCCTTGCCTTTCCTTGCTTTGGCCTTTTTCCTGGCCTTGCCATGGTTTGTCCTTTTGACTTACCTTGCCTTGCCATGCTTTGCCCTTTTGCCTGGCCTTGCATTGAGTTGCCCTTTTTCATTGCCTTGCCTTGCCATGCTTTGCCCTTTTGCCTTGCCTTGCTTTGCCATTTTGCCTTTCCTTGAATTGCCCTTTTGCCTTACCTTGCCTTGACTTGCTATACCCTTTTTCCTTGCCTTGTCTTGCTTTGCCATTTTGCCTTTCCTTGCATTGCCCTTTTGCCTTACCTTGCCTTGACATGCTTTGCCCTTTTGCCTTGCCTTGCCTTGTCATGCTTTGCCCTTTTGACTTGCTTTGCTTTGCCCTTTTGCCTTGCCTTTCCTTGTTTTGCCGTTTTGAATTGCCTTGCATTGCCTTACTTTCATCTTTGCCTTGCCTTGACGTGTCTTCCTTATCCTTTTGCCTTGCCTTGCTTTGCTTTCCACTTTTGCCTTGCCTTTCCTTGCCTTTCTTTACCCTTTTGCCTTCCCTTGCCTTGCCTTTCCATGCCTTGCTTTGCCCCTTTGCCTTACCTTGCCTTGCTTTGCCCTTTTGCCTTGCCATACTTTGCCTCTTTGCCTTGTCTTGCCTTGCCTTCCTTTCTCCTTTCTCCTTCCTTTCTCCTACATTGCCTTACTTTCACATTTTGCCTTGCCTTACCTTGTCTTGCTTTGCCCTTTTGCTTTGCCTTGCCTTGCCATGCTTTGCCCATTTGCCTTCCCTTGTCTTGCTTTACTTTTCCGTTTTGACTTGCCTTGCTTTGCCCTTTTGCATTCCCTTGCCTTGCCTTACTTTGCCGTTTTGCCTTGCCTTGCTTTGCCCTTTTTCCTTGCCTTGCTTTGCCATTTTGCCTTTCCTTGCATTGCCATTTTGCCTTTGCTTGCATTGCCCTTTTGCCTTACCTTGCCTTGCTTTGCCCTTTTTCCTTGCCATGCCTTGCTTTGCCCTTTTGATTTGCATTGCATTGCCTTACTTTGACATTTTGCCTTGCCTGACTTGTCTTGCTTTTCCCTTTTGCTTTGCCTTGCCTTGCCTTTCCATGTCTTGCTTTGCCCTTTTGCCTTCCCTTGTCTTGCTTTACTTTTCCGTTTTGACTTGCCTTGCTTTGCCATTTTGCCTTCCCTTGCATTGCTTTTCTCGTTTGCCTTGCCTTGCCATGCTTTGCCCTTTTGCCTTGTCTGGCCTTGCTTTGGTTTGCCCTTTTGCCTTGATTTGCCTTGCCTTGATTTGCCCTTTTTCCCGGCCTTGCCTTGCATTGCCCTTTTGTCTTTCCTTGCCTTACCTTGCTTTGTACTTTTGCCTTGCTTTGCCTTGATTTGCCATTTTGCCTTCCCTTGTCTTACCTTGCTTTCCCCTTTTGCCTTGCCTTTCTTCTGACCTTTTGCCTTGCCGTGACATGCTTTGCTCTTTTTCCTTCCCTTGCTTTGAACTTTTCTCTTACCTTGCCTTGACTTGATTTTCCCTTTTGCCTTGCCTTCCCTTGCTTTGCTCTTTTGCCTTGCCTTCCCTTTCTTTGCCATTTTGCCTTCCCTTGTCTGACCTTGCTTTCCCCTTTTGCCTTGCCTTGCCTTCCTTTGCCCTTTTGTCTAGCTTTGCCTTGCTTTGCCCTTTTGCCTTACATTGCCTAGCCTTGCTTTGCAGTTTTCCCTTTCCTTGCCTTGCCCTTTTTCCTTGCCTTGTCTTGCCATGCTTTTCCCTTTTGCCTTGCCTTGCTTTGCCATTTTGCCTTTCCTTGCATTGCCCTTTTGCCTTACCTTGCCTTGCTTAGCCCTTTTCCCTTGCCTTGCCTTTCCATGCCTTGCTTTGCCCTTTTTCCTTGCCATGCCTTGCTTTGCCCTTTTGATTTGCATTACATTGCCTTACTTTGAAATTTTGCCTTGCCTAACCTTGTCTTGCTTTTCCCTTTTGCTTTGCCTTGCCTTGCCTTACCTTGTCTGGCTTTGCCCTTTTGCTTTGCCTTGCCTTGCCATGCTTTGCCCTTTTGCCTTGCCTTTCCTTGCCATGCTTTGCCCTTTTGCCATGCCTTGCTTTGCCCTTTTGCCTTGCCTTACCTTTCCTTGCTTTTCCCTTTTGCCTTGCCTTCCCTTGCTTTGCTCTTTTGCCTTGCCTTCCCTTGTTTTGCTCTTTTGCCTTACCTTGCCTTGACTTGCTTTGCCCTTTTGCCTTGCCTTGCTTTGCCATTTTGCCTTTCCTTGCATTGCCCTTTTGCCTCACCTTGCCTTGCCTTGCTTTTCCCTTTTGCTTTGCCTTGCCTTGCCTTTCCATGTCTTGCTTTTCCCTTTTGCCTTCCCTTGCCTTGCTTTACTTTTCCTTTTTGCCTTGCCTTGCTTTGCTCTTTTGCCTTCTCTTGCCTTGCCTTACTTTGCCGTTTTGCCTTGACTTGCTTTGCCCTTTTGTTTTGCCTTGCCTTGTTTTGCCGTTTTGATTTGCCTTGCATTGCCTTACTTTCATCTTTACCTTGCCTTGACGTGTCTTGCTTATCCTTTTGCCTTGCCTTGCTTTGCTTTCCCCTTTTGCCTTGCCTTTCCTTGCCTTGCTTTGCCCTTTTCCCTTGCCTTGCCTTGCCTTTCCATGCCTTGCTTTGCCCTTTTTCCTTGCCATGCCTTGCTTTGCCATTTTGATTTGCCTTACATTGCCTTACTTTGACATTTTACCTTGCCTTACCTTGTCTTTCTTTGCCCTTTTGCTTTGCCTTGCCTTGCCATGCTTTGCTCTTTTTCCTTGCCTTGCTTTGCCCTTTTGTCTTGCCTTGCCTTGCCTTGCTTTGCCATTTTCCCTTGCCTTGCTTTCCCGTTTTGCCTTGCCTTTCCTTGCTTTGGCCTTTTTCCTGGCCTTGCCATGGTTTGTCCTTTTGACTTACCTTGCCTTGCCATGCTTTGCCCTTTTGCCTGGCCTTGCATTGAGTTGCCCTTTTTCATTGCCTTGCCTTGCCATGCTTTGCCCTTTTGCCTTGCCTTGCTTTGCCATTTTGCCTTTCCTTGAATTGCCCTTTTGCCTTACCTTGCCTTGACTTGCTATACCCTTTTTCCTTGCCTTGTCTTGCTTTGCCATTTTGCCTTTCCTTGCATTGCCCTTTTGCCTTACCTTGCCTTGACATGCTTTGCCCTTTTGCCTTCCCTTGCCTTGCCTTTCCATGCCTTGCTTTGCCCCTTTGCCTTACCTTGCCTTGGTTTGCCCTTTTGCCTTGCCATACTTTGCCTCTTTGCCTTGCCTTGCCTTGCCTTCCTTTCTCCTTTCTCCTTCCTTTCTCCTACATTGCCTTACTTTCACATTTTGCCTTGCCTTACCTTGTCTTGCTTTGCCCTTTTGCTTTGCCTTGCCTTGCCATGCTTCGCCCATTTGCCTTCCCTTGTCTTGCTTTACTTTTCCGTTTTGACTTGCCTTGCTTTGCCCTTTTGCATTCCCTTGCCTTGCCTTACTTTGCCGTTTTGCCTTGCCTTGCTTTGCCCTTTTTCCTTGCCTTGCTTTGCCATTTTGCCTTTCCTTGCATTGCCATTTTGCCTTTGCTTGCATTGCCCTTTTGCCTTACCTTGCCTTGCTTTGCCCTTTTTCCTTGCCATGCCTTGCTTTGCCCTTTTGATTTGCATTGCATTGCCTTACTTTGACATTTTGCCTTGCCTGACTTGTCTTGCTTTTCCCTTTTGCTTTGCCTTGCCTTGCCTTTCCATGTCTTGCTTTGCCCTTTTGCCTTCCCTTGTCTTGCTTTACTTTTCCGTTTTGACTTGCCTTGCTTTGCCCTTTTGCATTCCCTTGCCTTGCCTTACTTTAACATTTTTCCGTGCCTTACCTTGTCTGGCTTTGCCTTGCCTTGACATGCTTTGCCCTTTTGCCTTGCCTTTCCTTGCCATGCTTTGCCCTTTTGCCATGCCTTGCTTTCCCTTTTGCCTTGCCTTTCCTTTCCTTCCTTTTCCCTTTTGCCTTGCCTTCCCTTGCTTTGCTCTTTTGCCTTGCCTTCCCTTGTTTTTCCCTTTTGCCTTACCTTGCCTTTACTTGCTTTGCCCTTTTGCCTTGCCTTGCTTTGCCATTTTGCCTTTCCTTGCATTGCCCTTTTGCCTCACCTTGCCTTGCCTTGCTTTTCCCTTTTGCTTTGCCTTGCCTTGCCTTTCCATGTCTTGCTTTGCCCTTTTGCCTTCCCTTGCCTTGCTTTACTTTTCCTTTTTGCCTTGCCTTGCTTTGCTCTTTTGCCTTCTCTTGCCTTGCCTTACTTTGCCGTTTTGCCTTGCCTTGCATTGCCCTTTTGCCTTACCTTGCCTTGACATGCTTTGCCCTTTTGCCTTGCCTTGCCTTGTCATGCTTTGCCCTTTTGACTTGCTTTGCTTTGCCCTTTTGCCTTGCCTTTCTTTGTTTTGCCGTTTTCAATTTCCTTGAATTGCCTTACTTTTATCTTTGCCTTGCCTTGACGTGTCTTCCTTATCCTTTCGCCTTGCCTTGCTTTGCTTTCCCCTTTTGCCTTGCCTTTCCATGCCTTGCTTTGCCCCTTTGCCTTACCTTGCCTTGCTTTGCCTTTTTGCCTTGCCTTGCTTTGCCTCTTTGCCTTGTCTTGCCTTGCCTTCCTTTCTCCTTTTGCCCTGATTTGCCTTGCCTTTCTTTTGACCTTTTGCCTTGCCTTGCCTTGCCATGCTTTGCTCTTTTTCCTTGCCTTGCTTTGCCCTTTTGTCTTGCCTTACCTTGCCTTGCTTTGCCATTTTCCCTTGCCTTGCTTTCCCCTTTTGCCTTGCCTTTCCTTGCTTTGGCCTTTTTCCTGGCCTTGCCATGGTTTGTCCTTTTGACTTACCTTGCCTTGCCATGCTTTGCCCTTTTGCCTGGCCTTGCATTGAGTTGCCCTTTTTCATTGCCTTGCCTTGCCATGCTTTGCCCTTTTGCCTTGCCTTGCTTTGCCATTTTGCCTTTCCTTGAATTGCCCTTTTGCCTTACCTTGCCTTGACTTGCTATACCCTTTTTCCTTGCCTTGTCTTGCTTTGCCATTTTGCCTTTCCTTGCATTGCCCTTTTGCCTTACCTTGCCTTGACATGCTTTGCCCTTTTGCCTTGCCTTGCCTTGTCATGCTTTGCCCTTTTGACTTGCTTTGCTTTGCCCTTTTGCCTTGCCTTTCCTTGTTTTGCCGTTTTGAATTGCCTTGCATTGCCTTACTTTCATCTTTGCCTTGCCTTGACGTGTCTTCCTTATCCTTTTGCCTTGCCTTGCTTTGCTTTCCACTTTTGCCTTGCCTTTCCTTGCCTTTCTTTACCCTTTTGCCTTCCCTTGCCTTGCCTTTCCATGCCTTGCTTTGCCCCTTTGCCTTACCTTGCCTTGCTTTGCCCTTTTGCCTTGCCATACTTTGCCTCTTTGCCTTGTCTTGCCTTGCCTTCCTTTCTCCTTTCTCCTTCCTTTCTCCTACATTGCCTTACTTTCACATTTTGCCTTGCCTTACCTTGTCTTGCTTTGCCCTTTTGCTTTGCCTTGCCTTGCCATGCTTTGCCCATTTGCCTTCCCTTGTCTTGCTTTACTTTTCCGTTTTGACTTGCCTTGCTTTGCCCTTTTGCATTCCCTTGCCTTGCCTTACTTTGCCGTTTTGCCTTGCCTTGCTTTGCCCTTTTTCCTTGCCTTGCTTTGCCATTTTGCCTTTCCTTGCATTGCCATTTTGCCTTTGCTTGCATTGCCCTTTTGCCTTACCTTGCCTTGCTTTGCCCTTTTTCCTTGCCATGCCTTGCTTTGCCCTTTTGATTTGCATTGCATTGCCTTACTTTGACATTTTGCCTTGCCTGACTTGTCTTGCTTTTCCCTTTTGCTTTGCCTTGCCTTGCCTTTCCATGTCTTGCTTTGCCCTTTTGCCTTCCCTTGTCTTGCTTTACTTTTCCGTTTTGACTTGCCTTGCTTTGCCATTTTGCCTTCCCTTGTATTGCTTTTCTCGTTTGCCTTGCCTTGCCATGCTTTGCCCTTTTGCCTTGTCTGGCCTTGCTTTGGTTTGCCCTTTTGCCTTGATTTGCCTTGCCTTGATTTGCCCTTTTTCCCGGCCTTGCCTTGCATTGCCCTTTTGTCTTTCCTTGCCTTACCTTGCTTTGTACTTTTGCCTTGCTTTGCCTTGATTTGCCATTTTGCCTTCCCTTGTCTTACCTTGCTTTCCCCTTTTGCCTTGCCTTTCTTCTGACCTTTTGCCTTGCCGTGACATGCTTTGCTCTTTTTCCTTCCCTTGCTTTGAACTTTTCTCTTACCTTGCCTTGACTTGATTTTCCCTTTTGCCTTGCCTTCCCTTGCTTTGCTCTTTTGCCTTGCCTTCCCTTTCTTTGCCATTTTGCCTTCCCTTGTCTGACCTTGCTTTCCCCTTTTGCCTTGCCTTGCCTTCCTTTGCCCTTTTGTCTAGCTTTGCCTTGCTTTGCCCTTTTGCCTTACATTGCCTAGCCTTGCTTTGCAGTTTTCCCTTTCCTTGCCTTGCCCTTTTTCCTTGCCTTGTCTTGCCATGCTTTTCCCTTTTGCCTTGCCTTGCTTTGCCATTTTGCCTTTCCTTGCATTGCCCTTTTGCCTTACCTTGCCTTGCTTAGCCCTTTTCCCTTGCCTTGCCTTTCCATGCCTTGCTTTGCCCTTTTTCCTTGCCATGCCTTGCTTTGCCCTTTTGATTTGCATTACATTGCCTTACTTTGAAATTTTGCCTTGCCTAACCTTGTCTTGCTTTTCCCTTTTGCTTTGCCTTGCCTTGCCTTACCTTGTCTGGCTTTGCCCTTTTGCTTTGCCTTGCCTTGCCATGCTTTGCCCTTTTGCCTTGCCTTTCCTTGCCATGCTTTGCCCTTTTGCCATGCCTTGCTTTGCCCTTTTGCCTTGCCTTACCTTTCCTTGCTTTTCCCTTTTGCCTTGCCTTCCCTTGCTTTGCTCTTTTGCCTTGCCTTCCCTTGTTTTGCTCTTTTGCCTTACCTTGCCTTGACTTGCTTTGCCCTTTTGCCTTGCCTTGCTTTGCCATTTTGCCTTTCCTTGCATTGCCCTTTTGCCTCACCTTGCCTTGCCTTGCTTTTCCCTTTTGCTTTGCCTTGCCTTGCCTTTCCATGTCTTGCTTTTCCCTTTTGCCTTCCCTTGCCTTGCTTTACTTTTCCTTTTTGCCTTGCCTTGCTTTGCTCTTTTGCCTTCTCTTGCCTTGCCTTACTTTGCCGTTTTGCCTTGACTTGCTTTGCCCTTTTGCCTTGCCTTGCCTTGTTTTGCCGTTTTGATTTGCCTTGCATTGCCTTACTTTCATCTTTACCTTGCCTTGACGTGTCTTGCTTATCCTTTTGCCTTGCCTTGCTTTGCTTTCCCCTTTTGCCTTGCCTTTCCTTGCCTTGCTTTGCCCTTTTCCCTTGCCTTGCCTTGCCTTTCCATGCCTTGCTTTGCCCTTTTTCCTTGCCATGCCTTGCTTTGCCATTTTGATTTGCCTTACATTGCCTTACTTTGACATTTTACCTTGCCTTACCTTGTCTTTCTTTGCCCTTTTGCTTTGCCTTGCCTTGCCATGCTTTGCTCTTTTTCCTTGCCTTGCTTTGCCCTTTTGTCTTGCCTTGCCTTGCCTTGCTTTGCCATTTTCCCTTGCCTTGCTTTCCCCTTTTGCCTTGCCTTTCCTTGCTTTGGCCTTTTTCCTGGCCTTGCCATGGTTTGTCCTTTTGACTTACCTTGCCTTGCCTTTCTTTGCCCTTTTGCCTGGCCTTGCATTGAGTTGCCCTTTTTCATTGCCTTGCCTTGCCATGCTTTGCCCTTTTGCCTTGCCTTGCTTTGACATTTTGCCTTTCCTTGAATTGCCCTTTTGCCTTACCTTGCCTTGACTTGCTATACCCTTTTTCCTTGCCTTGTCTTGCTTTGCCATTTTGCCTTTCCTTGCATTGCCCTTTTGCCTTACCTTGCCTTGACATGCTTTGCCCTTTTGCCTTCCCTTGCCTTGCCTTTCCATGCCTTGCTTTGCCCCTTTGCCTTACCTTGCCTTGGTTTGCCCTTTTGCCTTGCCATACTTTGCCTCTTTGCCTTGCCTTGCCTTGCCTTCCTTTCTCCTTTCTCCTTCCTTTCTCCTACATTGCCTTACTTTCACATTTTGCCTTGCCTTACCTTGTCTTGCTTTGCCCTTTTGCTTTACCTTGCCTTGCCAGGCTTTGCCCATTTGCCTTCCCTTGCCTTTGCCTTTCCATGCCTTGCTTTGCCCCTTTGCCTTACCTTGCCTTGCTATGCCCTTTTGCCTTGCCTTGCTTTGTCTCTTTGCCTTGTCTTGCCTTACCTTCCTTTCTCCTTTTGCCCTGATTTGCCTTGCCTTTCTTTTGACCTTTTGCCTTGCCTTGCCTTGCCATGCCATGCTTTGCTCTTTTTCCTTGCCTTGCTTTGCCCTTTTGTCTTGCCTTGCCTTGCCTTGCTTTGCCATTTTCCCTTGCCTTGCTTTCCCCTTTTGCCTTGCCTTTCCTTGCTTTGGCCTTTTTCCTGGCCTTGCCATGGTTTGTCCTTTTGACTTACCTTGCCTTGCCTTTCTTTGCCCTTTTGCCTGGCCTTGCATTGAGTTGCCCTTTTTCCTTCCCTTGCCATGCTTTGCCCTTTTGCCTTGCCTTGCTTTGCCATTTTGTCTTTCCTTGAATTGCCCTTTTGCCTTACCTTGCCTTGACTTGCTATACCCTTTTTCCTTGCCTTGCCTTTTCATGCTTTGCCTTTTTGACTTGCCTTGCTTTGCCCTTTTGCCTTGCTTTGCCTTGTTATGCTTTACCCTTTTGCCTTGTCTTGCTTTGCCATTTTGCCTTTCCTTGCATTGCCCTTTTGCCTTACCTTGCCTTGTCATGCTTTGCCCTTTTGACTTGCTTTGCTTTGCCCTTTTGCCTTGCCTTGCCTTGTTTTGCCGTTTTGAATTGCCTTGCATTGCCTTACTTTCATCTTTGCCTTGCCTTGACGTGTCTTCCTTATCCTTTTGCCTTGCCTTGCTTTGCTTTCCCCTTTTCACTTGCCTTTCCTTGCCTTGCTTTACCCTTTTGCCTTCCCTTGCCTTGCCTTTCCATGCCGTGCTTTGCCCCTTTGCCTTGCCTTGCTTTGACTCTTTGCCTTGTCTTGCCTTGCCTTCCTTTCTCCTTTTGCCCTGATTTGCCTTGCCTTTCTTTTGACCTTTTGCCTTGCCTTGCCTTGCCATGCTTTGCTCTTTTTCCTTGCCTTGCTTTGCCCTTTTGTCTTGCCTTGCCTTGCCTTGCTTTGCCATTTTCCCTTGCCTTGCTTTCCCCTTTTGCCTTGCCTTTCCTAGCTTTGGCCTTTTTCCTGGCCTTGCCATGCTTTTGTCCTTTTGACTTACCTTGCCTTGCCTTTCTTTGCACTTTTGCCCGGCCTTGCATTGAGTTGCCCTTTTTCCTTGCCTTGCCATGCTTTGCCCTTTTGCCTTGCCTTGCTTTGCCCTTTTGCCTTGCTTTGCCTTGTTATGCTTTGCCCTTTTGCCTTGCCTTGCTTTGCCATTTTGCCTTTCCTTGAATTGCCCTTTTGCCTTACCTTGCCTTGACTTGCTATAGCCTTTTTCCTTGCCTTGCCTTGTCATACTTTGCCATTTTGACTTGCTTTGCTTTGCCCTTTTGCCTTGTCTGCTTTGCCATTTTGCGTTTCCTTGCATTGCCCTTTTGCCTTACCTTGCCTTGACATGCTTTAGCCTTTTGCCTTGCCTTGCCTTGTCATTCTTTGCCTTTTTGACTTGCTTTGCTTTGCCCTTTTGCCTTGCCTTTCCTTTTTTTGCCGTTTTGAATTGCCTTGCATTGCCTTACTTTCATCTTTGCCTTGCCTTGACGTGTCTTGCTTATCCTTTTGCCTTGCCTTGCTTTGCTTTCCCCTTTTGCCTTGCCTTTCCTTGCCTTGCTTTACCCTTTTGCCTTCCCTTGCCTTGCCTTTCCATGCCTTGCTTTGCCCCTTTGCCTTACCTTGCCTTGCTTTGCCCTTTTGCCTTGCCTTGCTTTGCCTCTTTGCCTTGTCTTGCCTTGCCTTCCTTTCTCCTTTTGCCCTGATTTGCCTTGCCTTTCTTTTGACCTTTTGCCTTGCCTTGCCTTGCCATGCTTTGCCCTTTTTCCTTGCCTTGCCTTGCCATTCTTTGCCCTTTTGCCTTGCCTTGCTTTGCCATTTTGCCTTTCCTTGAATTGCCCTTTTGCCTTACCTTGCCTTGACTTGCTATACCCTTTTTCCTTGCCTTGCTTTGTCATGCTTTGCCCTTTTGACTTGCCTTGCATTGCCCTTTTGCCTTACCTTGCCTTGACATGCTTTGCCCTTTTGCCTTGCCTTGCCTTGTCATGCTTTGCCCTTTTCACTTGCTTTGCTTTGCCCTTTTGCCTTGCCTTTCCTTGTTTTGCCGTTTTCAATTTCCTTGCATTGCCTTACTTTCATCTTTGCATTGCCTTGACGTGTCTTCCTTATCCTTTCGCCTTGCCTTGCTTTGCTTTCCCCTTTTGCCTTGCCTTTCCATGCCTTGCTTTGCCCCTTTGCCTTACCTTGCCTTGCTTTGCGTTTTTGCCTTGCCTTGCTTTGCCTCTTTGCCTTGTCTTGCCTTGCCTTCCTTTCTCCTTTTGCCCTGATTTGCCTTGCCTTTCTTTTGACCTTTTGCCTTGCCTTGCCTTGCCATGCTTTGCTCTTTTTCCTTGCCTTGCTTTGCCCTTTTGTCTTGCCTTGCCTTGCCTTGCTTTGCCATTTTCCCTTGCCTTGCTTTCCCGCTTTGCCTTGCCTTTCCTTGCTTTGGCCTTTTTCCTGGCCTTGCCATGGTTTGTCCTTTTGACTTACCTTGCCTTGCCTTTCTTTGCCCTTTTGCCTGGCCTTGCATTGAGTTGCCCTTTTTCATTGCCTTGCCTTGCCATGCTTTGCCCTTTTGCCTTGCCTTGCTTTGCCATTTTGCCTTTCCTTGAATTGCCCTTTTGCCTTACCTTGCCTTGACTTGCTATACCCTTTTTCCTTGCCTTCTCTTGCTTTGCCATTTTGCCTTTCCTTGCATTGCCCTTTTGCCTTACCTTGCCTTGACATGCTTTGCCCTTTTGCCTTGCCTTGCCTTGTCATGCTTTGCCCTTTTGACTTGCTTTGCTTTGCCCTTTTGCCTTGCCTTTCCTTGTTTTGCCGTTTTGAATTGCCTTGCATTGCCTTACTTTCATCTTTGCCTTGCCTTGACGTGTCTTCCTTATCCTTTTGCCGTGCCTTGCTTTGCTTTCCCCTTTTGCCTTGCCTTTCCTTGCCTTTCTTTACCCTTTTGCCTTCCCTTGCCTTGCCTTTCCATGCCTTGCTTTGCCCCTTTGCCTTACCTTGCCTTGCTTTGCCCTTTTGCCTTGCCATACTTTGCCTCTTTGCCTTGTCTTGCCTTGCCTTCCTTTCTCCTTTCTCCTTCCTTTCTCCTACATTGCCTTACTTTCACATTTTGCCTTGCCTTACCTTGTCTTGCTTTGCCCTTTTGCTTTGCCTTGCCTTGCCATGCTTTGCCCATTTGCCTTCCCTTGTCTTGCTTTACTTTTCCGTTTTGACTTGCCTTGCTTTGCCCTTTTGCATTCCCTTGCCTTGCCTTACTTTGCCGTTTTGCCTTGCCTTGCTTTGCCCTTTTTCCTTGCCTTGCTTTGCCATTTTGCCTTTCCTTGCATTGTCATTTTGCCTTTGCTTGCATTGCCCTTTTGCCTTACCTTGCCTTGCTTTGCCCTTTTTCCTTGCCATGCCTTGCTTTGCCCTTTTGATTTGCATTGCATTGCCTTACTTTGACATTTTGCCTTGCCTGACTTGACTTGCTTTTCCCTTTTGCTTTGCCTTGCCTTGCCTTTCCATGCCTTGCTTTGCCCCTTTGCCTTACCTTGCCTTGCTTTGCCCTTTTGCCTTGCCTTGCTTTGCCTCTTTGCCTTGTCTTGCCTTGCCTTCCTTTCTCCTTTTGCCCTGATTTGCCTTGCCTTTCTTTTGACCTTTTGCCTTGCCTTGCATTGCCATGCTTTGCTCTTTTTCCTTGCCTTGCTTTGCCCTTTTGTCTTGCCTTGCCTTGCCTTGCTTTGCCATTTTCCCTTGCCTTGCTTTCCCCTTTTGCCTTGCCTTTCCTTGCTTTGGCCTTTTTCCTGGCCTTGCCATGGTTTGTCATTTTGACTTACCATGCCTTGCCTTTCTTTGCAGTTTTCCTGGCCTTGCATTGAGTTGCCCTTTTTCCTTGCCTTGCCTTGCCATTCTTTGCCCTTTTGCCTTGCCTTGCTTTGCCATTTTGCCTTTCCTTGAATTGCCCTTTTGCCTTACCTTGCCTTGACTTGCTATACCCTTTTTCCTTGCCTTGCCTTGTCATGCTTTGCCCTTTTGACTTGCCTTGCTTTGCCCTTTTGCCTTGCTTTGCCTCGTTATGCTTTGCCCCTTTGCCTTGTCTTGCTTTGCCATTTTGCCTTTCCTTGCATTGCCCTTTTGCCTTACCTTGCCTTGACATGCTTTGCCCTTTTGCCTTGCCTTGCCTTGTCATGCTTTGCCCTTTTCACTTGCTTTGCTTTGCCCTTTTGCCTTGCCTTTCCTTGTTTTGCCGTTTTCAATTTCCTTGAATTGCCTTACTTTCATCTTTGCCTTGCCTTGACGTGTCTTCCTTATCCTTTCGCCTTGCCTTGCTTTGCTTTCCCCTTTTGCCTTGCCTTTCCATGCCTTGCTTTGCCCCTTTGCCTTACCTTGCCTTGCTTTGCCTTTTTGCCTTGCCTTGCTTTGCCTCTGTGCCTTGTCTTGCCTTGCCTTCCTTTCTCCTTTTGCCCTGATTTGCCTTGCCTTTCTTTTGACCTTTTGCCTTGCCTTGCCTTGCCATGCTTTGCTCTTTTTCCGTGCCTTGCTTTGCCCTTTTGTCTTGCTTTGCCTTGCCTTGCTTTGCCATTTTCCCTTGCCTTGCTTTCCCGTTTTGCCTTGCCTTTCCTTGCTCTGGCCTTTTTCCTGGCCTTGCCATGGTTTGTCCTTTTGACTTACCTTGCCTTGCCTTTCTTTGCCCTTTTGCCTGGCCTTGCATTGAGTTGCCCTTTTTCATTGCCTTGCCTTGCCATGCTTTGCCCTTTTGCCTTGCCTTGCTTTGCCATTTTGCCTTTCCTTGAATTGCCCTTTTGCCTTACCTTGCCTTGACTTGCTATACCCTTTTTCCTTGCCTTGTCTTGCTTTGCCATTTTGCCTTTCCTTGCATTGCCCTTTTGCCTTACCTTGCCTTGACATGCTTTGCCCTTTTGCCTTGCCTTGCCTTGTCATGCTTTGCCCTTTTGATTTGCATTGCATTGCCTTACTTTGACATTTTCCCTTGCCTTACCTTGTCTTGCTTTGCCCTTTTGCTCTGCCTTGCCTTGCCTTTCCATGTCTTTGCTCTGCCCTTTTGCCTTCCCTTGTCTTGCTTTACTTTTCCGTTTTGACTTGCCTTGCTTTGCCCTTTTGCATTCCCTTGCCTTGTCTTATTTTGCCGTTTTGCCTTGCCTTGCTTTGCCCTTTTTCCTTGCCATGCCTTGCTTTGCCCTTTTGGTTTGCCTTACATTGCCTTACTTTGACATTTTACCTTGCCTTACCTTGTCTTGCTTTGCCCTTTTGCTTTGCCTTGCCTTGCCATGCTTTGCCCTTTTGCCTTGCCTTGCCTTGTCATGCTTTGCCCTTTTGCCATGCCTTGCTTTACCCTTTTGCCTTGCCTTTCCTTTCCTTGCTTTTCCCTTTGCCTTGCCTTCCATTGCTTTGCTCTTTTGCCTTGCCTCCCCTTGTTTTGCCCTTTTGCCTTACCTTGCCTTGACTTGCTATACCCTTTTTCCTTGCCTTGCCTTGTCATGCTTTGCCCTTTTGACTTGCCTTGCTTTGCCCTTTTGCCTTGACTTCCTTTGCCCTTTTGTCTTGCCTTGCCTTGCTTTGCCCTTTTGCCTTACATTGCCTAGCCTTGCTTTGCAGTTTTCCCTTGCCTTGCCTTGCCCTTTTTCCTTGCTTTGCCTTGTTATGCTTTGCCCTTTTGCCTTGTCTTGCTTTGCCATTTTGCCTTTCCTTGCATTGCCCTTTTGCCTTACCTTGCCTTGACATGCTTTGCCCTTTTGCCTTGCCTTGCCTTGTCATGCTTTGCCGTTTTGCCTTGCCTTGCTTTGCCCTTTTGCCTTGACTTGTTTTGCCGTTTTGATTTGCCTTGCATTGCCTTACTTTCATCTTTGCCTTGCCTTGACGTGTCTTGCTTATCCTTTTGCCTTGCCTTGCTTTGCTTTCCCCTTTTGCCTTGCCTTTCCTTGCCTTGCTTAGCCCTTTTCCCTTGCCTTGCCTTGCCTTTCCATGGATTGCTTTGCCCTTTTTCCTTGCCAAGCCTTGCTTTTCCCTTTTGATTGGCATTGCATTGCCTTACTTTGACATTTTGCCTTGTCTTACCTTGTCATGCTTTGCCCTTTTGCTTTGCCTTGCCTTGCCATGCTTTGCCCTTTTGCCTTGCCTTGCCTTGTCATGCTTTGCCCTTTTACCTTGCCTTGCTTTGCCATGTTGCCGTTTCTTCAATTGCCCTTTTTCCTTACCTTGCCTTGACTTGCTTTGCCATTTTGCCTTCCCTTGTCTTACCTTGCTTTCCCCTTTTGCCTTGCCTTGCCATGCTTTTCCCTTTTACCTTGCCTTGCTTTGCCATGTTGCCGTTTCTTCAATTGCCCTTTTTCCTTACCTTGCCTTGACTTGCTTTGCCCTTTTGCCTTGCCTTGCCTTGTCATGCTTTGCCGGTTTGCCTTGCCTTGCTTTGCCATTTTGCCTTCCCTTGCATTGCTTTTCCCGTTTGCCTTGCCTTGCCATGCTTTGCCCTTTTGCCTTGTCTGGCCTTGCCTTGCTTTGCCCTTTTGCCTTGCCCTGCCTTGCTTTGCCTCCTTGCTTTCTCTTGCCTTGCCTTCCTTTCTCCTTTTGCCCTGATTTGCCTTGCCTTTCTTCTGACCTTTCGCCTTGCCGTGACATGCTTTCCTCTTTTTCCTTCCCTTGCTTTGCCCTTTTCTCTTACCTTGCCTTGACTTGATTTTCCCTTTTGCCTTGCCTTACTTGCTTTGCTCTTTTGCCTTGCCTTCCCTTGCTTTGCCATTTTGCCTTCTCTTGTCTTACCTTGCTTTCCCCTTTTGCCTTGCCTTGCCTTCCTCTGCCCTATTGTCTTGCTTTGCCTTGCTTTGCCCTTTTGCCTTACATTGCCTAGCCTTGCTTTGCAGTTTTCCCTTGCCTTGCCTTGCCCTTTTTCCTTGCCTTGTCTTGCCATGCTTTTCCCTTTTGCCTTGCCTTGCTTTGCCATTTTGCCTTTCCTTGCATTGCCCTTTTGCCTTACCTTGCCTTGCTTTGCCATTTTCCCTTGCCTTGCCTTGCCTTTCCATGCCTTGCTTTGCCCTTTTTCCTTGCCAAGCCTTGCTTTTCCCTTTTGATTGGCATTGCATTGCCTTACTTTGACATTTTGCCTTGTCTTACCTTGTCATGCTTTGCCCTTTTGCTTTGCCTTGCCTTGCCATGCTTTGCCCTTTTGCCTTGCCTTGCCTTGTCATGCTTTGCCCTTTTGCCTTGCCTTTCCTTTCCTTGCTTTTCCCTTTTGCCTTGCCTTCCCTTGCTTTGCCATTTTGCCTTACCTTGTCTTACCTTGCTTTCCCCTTTTGCCTTGCCTAGCCATGCTTTGCCCTTTTGCCTTGCCTTGCTTACCATTTTGCCTTTTCTTGCATTGCCCTTCTTCCTTACCTTGCCTTGACTTGCTTTGCCCTTTTGCCTTGCCTTGCCTTGTCATGCTTTGCCGGTTTGCCTTGCCTTGCTTTGCCATTTTGCCTCCCTTGCATTGCTTTTCCCGTTTGCCTTGCCTTGCCATGCTTTGCCCTTTTGCCTTGTCTGGCCTTGCTTTGGTTTGCCCTTTTACCTTGATTTGCCTTGCCTTGATTTGCCCTTTTTCCCGGCCTTGCCTTGCATTGCCCTTTTGTCTTGCCTTACCTTACCTTGCTTTGTACTTTTGCCTTGCTTTGCCTTGATTTGCCCTTCTTTGCACTTTTACCTTGCCTTGCTTTGCCCTTTTGCCTTGCCTTGCCTTGCTTTGCCTCCTTGCTTTCTCTTGCCTTGCCTTCCTTTCTCCTTTTGCCCTGATTTGCCTTGCCTTTCTTCTGACCTTTTGCCTTGCCGTGACATGCTGTGCTCTTTTTCCTTCCCTTCCCTTTCCTTCCCTTTTCTCTTACCTTGCCTTGACTTGCTTTTCTCTTTTGCCTTGCCTTCCCTTGCTTTGCTCTTTTGCCTTGCCTTCCCTTGCTTTGCCATTTTGCCTTCCCTTGTCTTACCTTGCTTTCCCCTTTTGCCTTGCCTTGCCTTCCTTTGCCCTTTTGTCTTGCTTTGCCTTGCTTTGCCCTTTTGCCTTACATTGCCTAGCCTTGCTTTGCAGTTTTCCCTTGCCTTGCCTTACCCTTTTTCCTTGCCTTGTCTTGCCATGCTTTTCCCTTTTGCCTTGCCTTGCTTTGCCATTTTGCCTTTCCTTGCATTGCCCTTTTGCCGTACCTTGCCTTGTTTGCCCTTTTCCCTTGCCTTGCCTTGCCTTTCCATGCCTTGCTTTGCCCTTTTTCCTTGCCATGCCTTGCTTTGCCCTTTTGATTTGCATTACATTGTCTTACTTTCACATTTGCCTTGCCTTACCTTGTCTTGCTTTGCCCTTTTGCTTTGCCTTGCCTTGCCATGCTTTGCCCTTTTGCCTTCCGTTGTCTTGCTTTACCTTTCCGTTTTGACTTGCCTTGCTTTGCCCTTTTGCATTCCCTTGCCTTTACTTACTTTACCGTTTTGCCTTGCCTTGCTTTGCTCTTTTTCCTTGCCTTGTCTTGCTATGCTTTTCCCTTTTGCCTTGCCTAGCTTTGCCATTTTGCCTTTCCTTGCATTGCCCTTTTGCCTTACCTTGCCTTGCTTTGCCCTTTTCCCTTGCCTTGCCTTGCCTTTCCATGCCTTGCTTTGTTCTTTTGCCTTCCCTTGCCTTGCTTTACTTTTCCTTTTTGCCTTGCCTTGCTTTGCCCTTTTGCCTTCCCTTGTCTTGCTTTACTTTTCCGTTTTGACTTGCCTTGCTTTGCCCTTTTGCATTCCCTTGCCTTGCCTTACTTTGACATTTTGCCTTGCCTTACCTTGTCTGGCTTTGCCTTTTTGCTTTGCCTTGCCTTGACATGCTTTGCCCTTTTGCCTTGCCTTTCCTTGCCATGCTTTGCCCTTTTGCCTTTCCTTTCCTTGCTTTGCTTTGCTCTTTTGCCTTGCCTTCCCTTGCTTTGCCCTTTTGCCTTACCATGCCTTGACTTGCTTTGCCCTTTTGCCTTGCCTTGCTTTGCCATTTTGCCTTTCCTTGCATTGCCCTTTTGACTTACCTTGCCTTGCCTTGCTTTTCCCTTTTGCTTTGCCTTGCCTTGCCTTTCCATGTCTTGCTTTGCCCTTTTGCCTTCCCTTGCCTTGCTTTACTTTTCCTTTTTCCCTTGCCTATCTTTGCTCTTTTGCCTTCCCTTGCCTTGCCTTACTTTGGCGTTTTGCCTTGCCTTGCTTTGCCCTTTTGCCTTGCCTTGCTTTGCCCTTTTGCCTTGCCTTGCCTTGTTCTGCCGTTTTGATTTGCCTTGCATTGCCTTACTTTCATCTTTGCCTTGCCTTGACGTGTCTTGCTTATCCTTTTGCCTTGCCTTGCTTTGCTTTCCCCTTTTGCCTTGCCTTTCCTTGCCTTGCTTTGCCCTTTTCCCTTGCTTTGCCTTGCCTTTCCATGCCTTGCTTTGCCCTTTTTCCTTGCCATGCCTTGCTTTGCCCTTTTGATTTGCATTGCATTGCCTTACTTTGACATTTTGCCTTGCCTTACCTTGTCTTGCTTTGCCCTTTTGCTTTGCCTTGCCTTGCCATGCTTTGCCCTTTTGCCTTGCCTTGCCTTGTCATGCTTTGCCCTTTTGCTATGCCTCGCTTTGCCCTTTTGCCTTGCATTTCCTTTTCTTGCTTTTCCCTTTTGCCTTGCCTTCCCTTGCTTTGCTCTTTTTCCTTGCCTTCCCTTGCTTTTCCCTTTTACCTTCCCTTGCCTTACCTTGCTTTCCCCTTTTACCATGCCTTGCCATGCTTTGCCCTTTTGCCTTGCCTTGCTTTGCCATTTTGCCTTTCCTTGCATTGCCCTTTTGCCTTACCTTGCCTTGACTTGCTTTGCCCTTTTGCCCTGCCTTGCCTTGTCATGCTTTGCCGTTTTTCCTTGCCTTTCTTTGCCCTTTTGCCTTGCCTTGTTTTGCCGTTTTGATTTGCCTTGCATTGCCTTACTTTGATCTTTGCCTTGCCTTGACGTGTCTTGCTTATTCTTTTGCCTTGTCTTGCTTTGGTTTCCCCTTTTGCCTTACCTTGCCTTGCCTTGCTTTGACCTTCTGCATTGCCTTGCCTTGCCTTTCCATGCCTTGCTTTGCCCTTTTGCCTTCCCTTGTCTTGCTTTACTTTTCCGTTTTGACTTGCCTTGCTTGCACTTTTGCCTTCCCTTGCCTTGCCTTACTTTGCCGTTTTGCCTTGCGTTGCTTTCCACTTTTGCCTTGCCTTGCCTTGTTTTGCCCTTTTGATTTGCCTTGCATTGCCTTACTTTCATCCTTGCCTTGCCTTGACGTGTCTTGCTTATCCTTTTGCCTTGTCTCGCTTTGCTTTCCCCTTTTGCTTTGCCTTTCCATGCCTTGCTTTGCCCTTTTTCCTTGCCATGCCTTGCTTTGCCCTTTTGATTTGCATTGCATTGCCTTACTTTGACATTTTGCCTTGCCTTACCTTGTCTTGCTTTGCCCTTTTGCTTTGCCTTGCCTTGCCTTTCCATGTCTTGCTTTGCCCTTTTGCCTTCCCTTGTCTTGCTTTACTTTTCCGTTTTGACTTGCCTTGCTTTGCCCTTTTGCATTCCCTTGCCTTGCCTTATTTTGCCGTTTTGCCTTGCCTTGCTTTGCCCTTTTTCCTTGCCATGCCTTGCTTTGCCCTTTTGATTTGCCTTACATTGCCTTACTTTGACATTTTGCCTTGCCTTACCTTGTCTTGCTTTGCCCTTTTGCTTTGCCTTGCCTTGCCATGCTTTGCCCTTTTGCCTTGCCTTGCCTTGTCATGCTCTGTCCTTTTGCCATGCCTTGCTTTGCCCTTTTGCCTTGCCTTTCCTTTCCTTGCTTTTCCCTTTTGCCTTGCCTTCCCTTGCTTTGCTCTTTTGCCTTGCCTTCCCTTGCTTTGCACTTTTGCCTTACCTTGCCTTGACTTGCTTTGCCCTTTTGCCTTGCCTTGCCTTGTCATGCTTTGCCGTTTTGCCTTGCCTTGCTTTGCCATTTTGCCTTTCCTTGCATTGCCCTTTTGACTTACCTTGCCTTGCCTTGCTTTTACCTTTTGCTTTGCCTTGCCTTGCCTTTCCATGTCTTGCTTTGCCCTTTTGCCTTCCCTTGCCTTGCTTTACTTTTCCGTTTTTCCATGCCTTGCTTTGCCCTTTTGCCTTCCCTTGCCTTGCCTTACTTTGCCGTTTTGCCTTGCCTTGCTTTGCCTTTTTGCCTTGCCTTGCCTTGTTTTGCCGTTTTGATTTGCCTTGCATTGCCTTACTTTCATCTTTGCCTTGCCTTGACGTGTCTTGCTTATCCTTTTGCCTTGCCTTGCTTTGCTTTCCCCTTTTGCCTTGCCTTTCCTTGCCTTGCTTTGCCCTTTTCCCTTGCCTTGCCTTGCCTTTCCATGCCTTGCTTTGCCCTTTTTCCTTGCCATGCCTTGCTTTGCCGTTTTGATTTGCATACATTGCCTTACTTTGACATTTTGCCTTGCCTTACCTCGTCTTGCTTTGCTCTTTTGCTTTGCCTTTCCTTGCCATGCTTTGCCCTTTTGCCTTGCCTTGCCTTGCCATGCTTCGCCCTTTTGCCATGCCTTGCTTTGCCCTTTTGTCTTGCCTTTCCCTTCCTTGCTTTTCCCTTTTGCCTTACCTTCCCTTGCTTTGCTCTTTTGCCTTGCCTTCCCTTGATTTGCCCTTTTCCCTTACCTTGCCTTAACTTGCTTTGCCCTTTTGATTTGCCTTGCCTTGCCTTTCCATGTCTATCTTTGCCCTTTTGCCTTTCCTTGCCTTGTTTTGCCGTTTTGATTTGCATTGCATTGCCTTACTTTGACATTTTGCCTTGCCTTGTCATGCTTTGCCCTTTTGCCATGCGTCACTTTGCCCTTTTGCCTTGACTTTCCTTTCCTTGCTTTTCCCTTTTGCCTTGCCTCCCCTTGCTTTGCCCTTTTGCCTTGCCTTGCCTTGTCATGCTTTGCCGTTTTGCCTTGCCTTGCTTTGCCCTTTTGCCTTGCCTTTCCTTGCCTTGCTTAGCCCTTTTCCCTTGCCTTGCCTTGCCTTTCCATGGCTTGCTTTGCCCTTTCTCCTTGCCATGACTTGCTTTTCCCTTTTGATTGGCATTGCATTGCCTTACTTTGACATTTTGCCTTGTCCTACCTTGTCGTGCTTTGCCCTTTTGCTTTGCCTTGCCTTGCCATGCTTTGCCCTTTTGCCTTGCCTTGCCTTGTCATTCTTTGCCCTTTTGCCTTGCCTTTCCTTTCCTTGCTTTTCCCTTTTGCCTTGCCTTCCCTTGCTTTGCTCTTTTGCCTTGCCTTGCTTTGCCATTTTGCCTTTTCTTGCATTGCCCTTTTTCCTTACCTTGCCTTGACTTGCTTTGCCCTTTTGCCTTGCCTTGCCTTGTCATGCTTTGCCGGTTTGCCTTGCCTTGCTTTGCCATTTTGCCTTCCCTTGCATTGCTTTTCCCGTTTGCCTTGCCTTGCCATGCTTTGCCCTTTTGCCTTGTCTGGCCTTGCTTTGGTTTGTCCTTTTGCCTTGATTTGCCTTGCCTTGATTTGCCCTTTTTCCCGGCCTTGCCTTGCATTGCCCTTTTGTCTTGCCTTGCCTTACCTTTCTTTGTACTTTTGCCTTGCTTTGCCTTGATTTGCCCTTCTTTGCCCTTTTACCTTGCCTTGCTTTGCCCTTTTGCCTTGTCTTGCCTTGCTTTGCCTCCTTGCTTTCTCTTGCCTTGCCTTCCTTTCTCCTTTTGCCCTGATTTGCCTTGCCTTTCTTCTGACCTTTTCCTTGCCGTGACATGCTTTGCTCTTATTCCTTGCCTTGCTTTGCCCTTTTCTCTTACCTTGCCTTGAATTGCATTGCCATTTTGCCTTGCCTTGCTTTCCCCTTTTGCCTTGCCTTGCCTTCCTTTGCCCTTTTGTCTTGCCTTGCCTTGCTTTGCCCTTTTGCCTTACATTGCCTAGCCTTGCTTTGCAGTTTTCCCTTGCCTTGCCTTGCCCTTTTTCCTTGCCTTGCCTTGCCATGCTTTGCCCTTTTGCCTTGCCTTGCTTTGCCATTTTGCCTTTCCTTGCATTGCCCTTTTGCCTTACCTTGCCTTGCTTTGCCCTTTTCCCTTGCCTTGCCTTGCCTTTCCATGCCTTGCTTTGCCCTTTTTCCTTGCCATGCCTTGCTTTGCCCTTTTGATTTGCATTGCATTGCCTTACTTTGACATTTTGCCTTGCCTAACCTTGTCTTGCTTTTCCCTTTTGCTTTGCCTTGCCTTGCTTTTCCATGTCTTGCTTTGCCCTTTTTCCTTGCCATGCCTTGCTTTGCCCTTTTGATTTGCATTACAATGCCTTACTTTGACATTTTGCCTTGCCTTACCTTGTCTGGCTTTGCCCTTTTGCTTTGCCTTGCCTTGACATGCTTTGCCCTTTTGCCTTGCCTTTCCTTGCCATGCTTTGCCCTTTTTCCTTCCCTTGTCTTGCTTTACCTTTCCGTTTTGACTTGCCTTGCTTTGCCCTTTTGCATTCCCTTGCCTTTACTTACTTTACCGTTTTGCCTTGCCTTGCTTTGCTCTTTTTCCTTGCCTTGTCTTGCTATGCTTTTCCCTTTTGCCTTGCCTAGCTTTGCCATTTTGCCTTTCCTTGCATTGCCCTTTTGCCTTACCTTGCCTTGCTTTGCCCTTTTCCCTTGCCTTGCCTTGCCTTTCCATGCCTTGCTTTGCCCTTTTGCCTTCCCTTGCCTTGCTTTACTTTTCCTTTTTGCCTTGCCTTGCTTTGCCCTTTTGCCTTCCCTTGTCTTGCTTTACTTTTCCGTTCTGACTTGCCTTGCTTTGCCCTTTTGCATTCCCTTGCCTTGCCTTACTTTGACATTTTGCCTTGCCTTACCTTGTCTGGCTTTGCCTTTTTGTTTTGCCTTGCATTGACATGCTTTGCCCTTTTGCCTTGCCTTTCCTTGCCATGCTTTGCCCTTTTGCCATGCCTTGCTTTGCTTTGCTCTTTCGCCTTGCCTTCCCTTGCTTTGCCCTTTTGCCTTACCATGCCTTGACTTGCTTTGCCCTTTTGCCTTGCCTTGCTTTGCCATTTTGCCTTTCCTTGCATTGCCCTTTTGACTTACCTTGCCTTGCCTTGCTTTTCCCTTTTGCTTTGCCTTGCCTTGCCTTTCCATGTCTTGCTTTGCCCTTTTGCCTTCCCTTGCCTTGCTTTACTTTTCCTTTTTGCCTTGCCTTGCTTTGCCCTTTTGCCTTGCATTTCCTTGTCTTGCTTTGTCCTTTTGCATTGCCTTGCCTTGCCTTTACGTGCCTTGCTTTGCCCTTTTGCCTTGCCTTGCAATTTTCATTTGCATTGCATTGCCTTACTTTGAAATTTTGCCTTGCCTTACCTTGTCTTTCTTTGCCCTTTCTTTGGGCTTTCTTTCCCCTTTCTTTGGGCTTTCTTTCCCCTTTCTTTGAGCTTTCTTTCCCCTTCCTTTGGGCTTTCTTTGGGCTTTCTTTCCAATTTCTTTCCCCTTTCTTTGGGCTTTCTTTCCCCTTTCTTTGGGGTTTCTTTCCCCTTTCTTTGGGCTTTCTTTGGGCTTTCTTTGGGCTTTCTTTCCCCTTTCTTTGGGCATTCTTTCCCCTGTCTTTGGGCTTTCTTTCCCCTTTCTTTGGGCTTTCTTTCCCCTTTCTTTGGGCATTCTTTGGACTTTCTTTCCCCTTTCTTTGGGCTTTCTTTCCCCTTTCTTTGAGCTTTCTTTCCCCTTTCTTTGGGCTTTCTTTGGGCTTTCTTTCCCCTTTCTTTGGGCTTTCTTTCCCCTTTCTTTGGGCTTTCTTTCCAATTTCTTTCCCCTTTCTTTCCCCTTTCTTTCCCCTTTCTTTGGGGTTTCTTTCCCCTTTCTTTGGGCTTTCTTTGGGCTTTCTTTGGGATTTCTTTCCCATTTCTTTGGGCATTCTTTCCCCTGTCTTTGGGCTTTCTTTCCCCTTTCTTTGGGCTTTCTTTCCCCTTTCTTTGGGCTTTCTTTCCCCTTTTTTTGGGCTTTTTTTTCCCGTTTCTTTGGGCTTTCTTTTCCCTTTCCTTGGGCTTTCTTTCCCCTTTCTTTGGGCTTTCTTTCCCCTTTCTTTCCCCTTTCTTTGGGCTTTCTTTGGGCTTTCTTTCCCCTTTCTTTGGGCTGTCTTTTCCCTTTCTTTGGGCTTTCTTTCCCCTTTCTTTCCCCTTTCTTTGGGCTTTCTTTGGGCTTTCTTTCCCCTTTCTTTGGGCTTTCTTTGGGCTTTCTTTCCCCTTTCTTTGGGCTTTCTTTCCCCTTTCTTTGGGCTTTCTTTGGGCTTTCTTTCATCTTTCTTTGGGCTTTCTTTCATCTTTCTTTGGGCTTTCTTTCCCCTTTCTTTGGGATTTCTTTCCCCTTTCTTTGGGATTTCTTTCCCCTTTCTTTGGGCTTTCTTTCCCCTTTCTTTCCTCTTTCCTTGGGCTTTCTTTCCCCTTTCTTTGGGCTTTCTTTCTCCTTTCTTTCCCCTTTCTTTGGGCTTTCTTTCCCCTTTCTTTGGGCTTTCTTTGGGCTTTCTTTCCCCTTTTTTTGGGCTTTCTTTCCCCCTTTCTTTGGGCTTTCTTTCTCCTTTCCTTGGGGTTTCTTTCCCCTTTCTTTGGGCTTTCTTTCCTTTTCTTTGAGCTTTCTTTCCCCTTTCTTTGGACTTTCTTTCCCCTTTCTTTGGGCTTTCTTTCCCCTTTCTTTCCCTTTTCTTTGAGCTTTCTTTCCCCTTTCTTTGGTCTTTTTCCCCTTTCTTTGGGCTTTCTTTCCCCTTTCTTTGGGCTTTCTTTCCCCTTTCTTTGGGCTTTCTTTCCCCTTTCTTTGAGCTTTATTTCCCCTTTCTTTGGGCTTTCTTTGGGCTTTCTTTCCCATTTCTATGGGCTTTCTATCGTCTTTCTTTGGGGCTTTCTTTCCGCTTTCTTTGGGCTTTCTTTCCCCTTTCTTTCCCCTTTCTTTGGGCTTTCTTTGGGCTTTCTTTCCCCATTCTTGGTGCTTTCTTTCCCCTTTCTTTGGGCTTTCTTTCCCCTTTCTTTGGGCTTTCTTTCTCCTTTCTTTGGGCTTTCTTTCGGCTTTCTTTGGGCTTTCTTTGGGCTTTCTTTCCCCTTTCTTTGGGCTTGCTTTCCCCTTTCTTTGGGCTTGATTTCCCCTTTCTTTGGGCTTTCTTTCCCCTTTCTTTCCCCTTTCTTTCTCCTTTCTTTGGGCTTTATTTCCCCTTTCTTTGTGCTTTCTTTCCCCTTTCTTTGGGCTTTCTCTCTCCTTTCTTTGGGCTTTCTTTCCCCATTTCTTTGGGCATTCTTTCCCCTTTCTTTGGGCTTTCTTTGAGCTTTCATTCCCCTGTCTTTGGGCTTTCTTTGGGCTTTCTTTCCCCTTTCTTTCCCCTTTCTTTGGCTTTCATTCCCCTTTCTTTCCCATTTCTTTGGGCTTTCTTTCCCCTTTCTTTCCCCTTTCTTTGGACTTTCTTTGGGCTTTCTTTCCCCTTTGTTTGGGATTTCTTTCCCCTTTTATTCCCCTTTCTTTGGGCTATCTTTCCCCCTTTTTTTTCCCTTTCTTTGGGCTTTCTTTCCCCTTTCTTTCCCCTTTCTTTGGGCTTTCTTTGGGCTTTCTTTCCCCTTTTCTTTGGGCTTTCTTTCCCCTTTCTTTGGGCTTTTTTTCCCCTTTCTTTGGGCTTTCTTTCCCCTTTCTTTGGTCTGTTCTTTCCCCTTTCTTTGGGCTTTCTTTCCCCTTTCTTTCCCCTTTCTTTGGGCTTTCTTTGGGCTTTCTTTCCCCTTTCTTTGGTCTTTCTTTTCCCTTTCCTTGGGCTTTCTTTCCCCTTTCTTTGGGCTTTCTTTCCCCTTTCTTTCCCCTTTCTTTCCCCTTTCTTTGGGGTTTCTTTCCCCTTTCTTTGCGGCTTTCTTTGGGCTTTCTTTCCCCTTTCTTTGTGCTTTCTTTGGGCTTTTTTTCCCCTTTCTTTGGGCTTTCTTTGGGCTTTCTTTCCCATTTCTTTAGGCTTTCTTTGGGCTTTCTTTCTCCTTTCTTTGAGCTTTCTTTTCCCTTTCTTTGGTCTTTCCTTCCCCTTTCTTTGGGCTTTCTTTCCCCCTTTCTTTCCCTTTCTTTGGGCTTTCTTTGGCCTTTCTTTCCCCTTTCTTTGGGCTTTCTTTGGGCTTTCTTTCCCCTTTCTTTGGGCTTTCTTTCCCCTTTCTTTGGGCTTTCTTTCCCTCCCTTTCTTTGGGCTTTCTTTCCCCTTTCTTTGGGCTTTCTTTGGGCTTTCTTTCCCCTTTCTTTGGGTTTCTTTCAACTTTCTTTGGGCTTTCTGTGGGCTTTCTTTGGGCTTTCTTTCCCCTTTCTTTGGGCTTTCTTTGGGCTTTCTTTCCCCTTTCTTTGGTCTTTCCTTCCCCTTTCTTTGGGCTTTCTTTCCCCTTTCTTTCCCCTTTCTTTGGGCTTTCTTTGGGCTTTCTTTCCCCTTTCTTTGGGCTTTCTTTGGGCTTTCTTTCCCCTTTCTTTGGGCTTTCTTTCCCCTTTCTTTGGGCTTTCTTTCCCCTTTCTTTGGGCTTTCTTTCCCCTTTCTTTGGGCTTTCTTTGGGCTTTCTTTGGGCTTTCTTTCCCCTTTCTTTGGGCTTTCTTTGGGCTTTCTTTCCCCTTTCTTTGGGTTTCTTTCAACTTTCTTTGGGCTTTCTGTGGGCTTTCTTTGGGCTTTCTTTCCCCTTTCTTTGGGCTTTCTTTCCCCTTTCTTTGGGCTTTCTTTCCCATTTCTTTGGGCTTTCTTTCCCCTTTCTTTGGGCTTTTTTTGGGCTTTCTTTACCCTGTCTTTGGGCTTTCTTTGGGCTCTCTTTCCCCTTTCTTTCCCCTTTCTTTGGGCTTTCATTCCCCTTTCTTTCCCATTTCTTTGGGCTTTCTTTCCCCTTTCTTTGGGCTTTCTTTCCAATTTCTTTCCCCTTTCTTTCCCCTTTCTTTCCCCTTTCTTTGGGGTTTCTTTCCCCTTTCTTTCCCCTTTCTTTGGGCTTTCTTTGGGCTTTCTTTCCCCTTTCTTTGGGCATTCTTTCCCCTGTCTTTGGGCTTTCTTTCCCCTTTCTTTGGGCTTTCTTTCCCCTTTCTTTGGGCTTTCTTTCCCCTTTTTTTTGGGCTTTTTTTTCCCGTTTCTTTGGGCTTTCTTTTCCCTTTCCTTGGGCTTTCTTTCCCCTTTCTTTGGGCTTTCTTTCCCCTTTCTTTCCCCTTTCTTTGGGCTTTCTTTGGGCTTTCTTTCCCCTTTCTTTGGGCTTTCTTTTCCCTTTCTTTGGGCTTTCTTTCCCCTTTCTTTCCCCTTTCTTTGGGCTTTCTTTGGGCTTTCTTTCCCCTTTCTTTGGCTTTCTTTGGGCTTTCTTTCCCCTTTCTTTGGGCTTTCTTTCCCCTTTCTTTGGGCTTTCTTTGGGCTTTCTTTCATCTTTCTTTGGGCTTTCTTTCATCTTTCTTTGGGCTTTCTTTCCCCTTTCTTTGGGATTTCTTTCCCCTTTCTTTGGGATTTCTTTCCCCTTTCTTTGGGCTTTCTTTCCCCTTTCTTTCCTCTTTCCTTGGGCTTTCTTTCCCCTTTCTTTGGGCTTTCTTTCTCCTTTCTTTCCCCTTTCTTTCCCCTTTCTTTCCACTTTCTTTCCCCTTTCTTTCCCCTTTCTTTCCACTTTCTTTCCCCTTTCTTTCCCCCTTTCTTTGGGCTTTCTTTCCCCTTTCTTTGGGCTTTCTTTGGGCTTTCTTTCCCCTTTTTTTGGGCTTTCTTTCCCTTTCTTTGGGCTTTCTTTCTCCTTTCCTTGGGGTTTCTTTCCCCTTTCTTTGGGCTTTCTTTCCCTTTTCTTTGAGCTTTCTTTCCCCTTTCTTTGGTCTTTCTTTCCCCCTTTCTTTGGGCTTTCTTTCCCCTTTCTTTCCCTTTTCTTTGAGCTTTCTTTCCCCTTTCTTTGGTCTTTCTTTCCCCTTTCTTTGGGCTTTCTTTCCCCTTTCTTTGGGCTTTCTTTCCCCTTTCTTTGGGCTTTCTTTCCCCTTTCTTTGAGCTTTATTTCCCCTTTCTTTGGGGCTTTCTTTGGGCTTTCTTTCCCATTGCTATGGGCTTTCTATCGTCTTTCTTTGGGCTTTCTTTCCGCTTTCTTTGGGCTTTCTTTCCCCTTTCTTTCCCCTTTCTTTGGGCTTTCTTTGGGCTTTCTTTCCCCATTCTTGGTGCTTTCTTTCCCCTTTCTTTGGGCTTTCTTTCCCCTTTCTTTGGGCTTTCTTTCTCCTTTCTTTGGCTTTCTTTCGGCTTTCTTTGGGCTTTCTTTGGGCTTTCTTTCCCCTTTCTTTGGCTTGCTTTCCCCTTTCTTTGGGCATTCTTTCCCCTTTCTTTGGGCTTTCTTTGAGCTTTCATTCCCCTGTCTTTGGCTTTCTTTGGGCTTTCTTTCCCCTTTCTTTCCCCTTTCTTTGGGCTTTCATTCCCCTTTCTTTCCCATTTCTTTGGGCTTTCTTTCCCCTTTCTTTCCCCTTTCTTTGGACTTTCTTTGGGCTTTCTTTCCCCTTTGTTTGGGATTTCTTTCCCCTTTTATTCCCTTTCTTTGGGCTATCTTTCCCCCTTTTTTTCCCTTTCTTTGGGCTTTCTTTCCCTTTCTTTCCCCTTTCTTTGGGCTTTCTTTGGGCTTTCTTTCCCCTTTTCTTTGGGCTTTCTTTCCCCTTTCTTTGGGCTTTTTTTCCCTTTCTTTGGGCTTTCTTTCCCCTTTCTTTGGTCTGTTCTTTCCCCTTTCTTTGGGCTTTCTTTCCCCTTTCTTTCCCCTTTCTTTGGGCTTTCTTTGGGCTTTCTTTCCCCTTTCTTTGGTCTTTCTTTTCCCTTTCCTTGGGCTTTCTTTCCCCTTTCTTTGGGCTTTCTTTCCCCTTTCTTTGGGCTTTCTTTCCCCTTTCTTTCCCCTTTCTTTCCCCTTTCTTTGGGGTTTCTTTCCCCTTTCTTTGGGCTTTCTTTGGGCTTTCTTTCCCCTTTCTTTGTGCTTTCTTTGGGCTTTTTTTCCCCTTTCTTTGGGCTTTCTTTGGGCTTTCTTTCCCATTTCTTTAGGCTTTCTTTGGGCTTTCTTTCTCCTTTCTTTGAGCTTTCTTTTCCCTTTCTTTGGTCTTTCCTTCCCCTTTCTTTGGGCTTTCTTTCCCCTTTCTTTCCCCTTTCCTTGGGCTTTCTTTGGCCTTTCTTTCCCCTTTCTTTGGGCTTTCTTTGGGCTTTCTTTCCCCTTTCTTTGGGCTTTCTTTCCCCTTTCTTTGGCTTTCTTTCCCTTTCTTTGGGCTTTCTTTCCCCTTTCTTTGGGCTTTCTTTCCCCTTTCTTTGGGTTTCTTTCAACTTTCTTTGGGCTTTCTGTGGGCTTTCTTTGGGCTTTCTTTCCCCTTTCTTTGGCTTTCTTTGGGCTTTCTTTCCCCTTTCTTTGAGCTTTATTTCCCCTTTCTTTGGGCTTTCTTTGGGCTTTCTTTCCCATTTCTATGGGCTTTCTATCGTCTTTCTTTGGGCTTTCTTTCCGCTTTCTTTGGGCTTTCTTTCCCCTTTCTTTCCCCTTTCTTTGGGCTTTCTTTGGGCTTTCTTTCCCATTCTTGGTGCTTTCTTTCCCCTTTTGCTTTGGGCTTTCTTTCCCCTTTCTTTGGGCTTTCTTTCTCCTTTCTTTGGGCTTTCTTCGGCTTTCTTTGGGCTTTCTTTGGGCTTTCTTTCCCCTTTCTTTGGGCTTGCTTTCCCCTTTCTTTGGGCTTTCTTTCCCCTTTCTTTGGGCTTTCTTTCCCCTTTCTTTCCCCTTTCTTTCCCCTTTCTTTGGGCTTTCTTTGGGCTTTCTTTCCCCCTTTCTTTGGGCTTTCTTTCCCCTTTTCTTTGTGCTTTCTTTCCCCCTTTCTTTGGGCTTTCTTTCCCCTTTCTTTGGGCTTTCTTTCCCCTTTCTTTGGGCTTTCTTTGGGCTTTCTTTCCCGTTTCTTTGGGCTTTCTTTGGGCTTTCTTTCCCCTTTCTTTGGGCTTTCTTTCCCATTTCTTTGGGCTTTCTTTCCCCTTTCTTTGGGCTTTCTTTCCCCCTTTCTTTGGGCTTTCTTTCCCCTTTCTTTGGGCTTTCTTTCCCCTTTCTTTGGGCTTTCTTTCCCCTTTCTTTGGGCTTTCTCTCTCCTTTCTTTGGGCTTTCTTTCCCATTTCTTTGGGCATTCTTTCCCTTTCTTTGGGCTTTCTTTGAGCTTTCATTCCCCTGTCTTTGGGCTTTCTTTGGGCTTTCTTTCCCCTTTCTTTCCCCTTTCTTTGGCTTTCATTCCCCTTTCTTTCCCATTTCTTTGGGCTTTCTTTCCCCTTTCTTTCCCCTTTCTTTGGACTTTCTTTGGGCTTTCTTTCCCCTTTGTTTGGGATTTCTTTCCCCTTTTATTCCCCTTTCTTTGGGCTATCTTTCCCCCTTTTTTTCCCTTTCTTTGGGCTTTCTTTCCCCTTTCTTTCCCCTTTCTTTGGGCTTTCTTTGGGCTTTCTTTCCCCTTTTCTTTGGGCTTTCTTTCCCCTTTCTTTGGGCTTTTTTTCCCCTTTCTTTGGGCTTTCTTTCCCCTTTCTTTTGGTCTGTTCTTTCCCCTTTCTTTGGGCTTTCTTTCCCCTTTCTTTCCCCTTTCTTTGGGCTTTCTTTGGGCTTTCTTTCCCCTTTCTTTGGTCTTTCTTTTCCCTTTCCTTGGGCTTTCTTTCCCCTTTCTTTGGGCTTTCTTTCCCCTTTCTTTGGGCTTTCTTTGGGCTTTCTTTCCCTTTCTTTCCCCTTTCTTTGGGGTTTCTTTCCCCTTTCTTTGGGCTTTCTTTGGGCTTTCTTTCCCCTTTCTTTGTGCTTTCTTTGGGCTTTTTTTTCCCCTTTCTTTGGGCTTTCTTTGGCTTTCTTTCCCATTTCTTTAGGCTTTCTTTGGGCTTTCTTTCTCCTTTCTTTGAGCTTTCTTTTCCTTTCTTTGGTCTTTCCTTCCCCTTTCTTTGGGCTTTCTTTCCCCTTTCTTTCCCCTTTCTTTGGGCTTTCTTTGGCCTTTCTTTCCCCTTTCTTTGGGCTTTCTTTGGGCTTTCTTTCCCCTTTCTTTGGGCTTTCTTTCCCCTTTCTTTGGGCTTTCTTTCCCCTTTCTTTGGGCTTTCTTTCCCCTTTCTTTGGGCTTTCTTTGGGCTTTCTTTCCCCTTTCTTTGGGTTTCTTTCAACTTTCTTTGGGCTTTCTGTGGGCTTTCTTTGGGCTTTCTTTCCCCTTTCTTTGGGCTTTCTTTGGGCTTTCTTTCCCCTTTCTTTGGTCTTTCCTTCCCCTTTCTTTGGGCTTTCTTTCCCCTTTCTTTCCCTTTCTTTGGGCTTTCTTTGGGCTTTCTTTCCCCTTTCTTTGGGCTTTCTTTGGGCTTTCTTTCCCCCTTTCTTTGGGCTTTCTTTCCCCTTTCTTTGGGCTTTCTTTCCCCTTTCTTTGGGCTTTCTTTCCCCCTTTCTTTGGGCTTTCTTTGGGCTTTCTTTGGGCTTTCTTTCCCCTTTCTTTGGGCTTTCTTTGGGCTTTCTTTCCCCTTTCTTTGGGTTTCTTTCAACTTTCTTTGGGCTTTCTGTGGGCTTTCTTTGGGCTTTCTTTCCCCTTTCTTTGGGCTTTCTTTCCCCTTTCTTTGGGCTTTCTTTCCCATTTCTTTGGGCTTTCTTTCCCCTTTCTTTGGGCTTTTTTTGGGCTTTCTTTACCCTGTCTTTGGGCTTTCTTTGGGCTCTCTTTCCCCTTTCTTTCCCCTTTCTTTGGGCTTTCATTCCCCTTTCTTTCCCATTTCTTTGGGCTTTCTTTCCCCTTTCTTTGGGCTTTCTTTCCAATTTCTTTCCCCTTTCTTTCCCCTTTCTTTGGGGTTTCTTTCCCCTTTCTTTCCCCTTTCTTTGGGCTTTCTTTGGGCTTTCTTTCCCCTTTCTTTGGGCAATTCTTTCCCCTGTCTTTGGGCTTTCTTTCCCCTTTCTTTGGGCTTTCTTTCCCCTTTCTTTGGGCTTTCTTTCCCCTTTTTTTGGGCTTTTTTTCCCCGTTTCTTTGGGCTTTCTTTTCCCTTTCCTTGGGCTTTCTTTCCCTTTCTTTGGGCTTTCTTTCCCCTTTCTTTCCCCTTTCTTTGGGCTTTCTTTGGGCTTTCTTTCCCCTTTCTTTGGGCTTTCTTTTCCCTTCTTTGGGCTTTCTTTCCCCTTTCTTTCCCCTTTCTTTGGGCTTTCTTTGGGCTTTCTTTCCCCTTTCTTTGGGCTTTCTTTGGGCTTTCTTTCCCCTTTCTTTGGGCTTTCTTTCCCCTTTCTTTGGGCTTTCTTTGGGCTTTCTTTCATCTTTCTTTGGGCTTTCTTTCATCTTTCTTTGGGCTTTCTTTCCCCTTTCTTTGGGATTTCTTTCCCCTTTCTTTGGGATTTATTTCCCCTTTCTTTGGGCTTTCTTTCCCCTTTCTTTCCTCTTTCCTTGGGCTTTCTTTCCCCTTTCTTTGGGCTTTCTTTCTCCTTTCTTTCCCCTTTCTTTCCCCTTTCTTTCCACTTTCTTTCCCCTTTCTTTCCCCTTTCTTTCCACTTTCTTTCCCCTTTCTTTCCCCTTTCTTTGGGCTTTCTTTCCCCTTTCTTTGGGCTTTCTTTGGGCTTTCTTTCCCCTTTTTTTGGGCTTTCTTTCCCCTTTCTTTGGCTTTCTTTCTCCTTTCCTTGGGGTTTCTTTCCCCTTTCTTTGGGCTTTCTTTCCCTTTTCTTTGAGCTTTCTTTCCCCTTTCTTTGGTCTTTCTTTCCCCTTTCTTTGGGCTTTCTTTCCCCTTTCTTTCCCTTTTCTTTGAGCTTTCTTTCCCCTTTCTTTGGTCTTTCTTTCCCCTTTCTTTGGGCTTTCTTTCCCCTTTCTTTGGGCTTTCTTTCCCCTTTCTTTGGGCTTTCTTTCCCCTTTCTTTGAGCTTTATTTCCCCTTTCTTTGGGCTTTCTTTGGGCTTTCTTCCCATTGCTATGGGCTTTCTATCGTCTTTCTTTGGGCTTTCTTTCCGCTTTCTTTGGCTTTCTTTCCCCTTTCTTTCCCCTTTCTTTGGGCTTTCTTTGGGCTTTCTTTCCCCATTCTTGGTGCTTTCTTTCCCCTTTCTTTGGGCTTTCTTTCCCCTTTCTTTGGGCTTTCTTTCTCCTTTCTTTGGGCTTTCTTTCGGCTTTCTTTGGGCTTTCTTTGGGCTTTCTTTCCCCTTTCTTTGGGCTTGCTTTCCCCCTTTCTTTGGGCTTGATTTCCCCTTTCTTTGGGCTTTCTTTCCCCTTTCTTTCCCCTTTCTTTCTCCTTTCTTTGGGCTTTATTTCCCCTTTCTTTGTGCTTTCTTTCCCCTTTTCTTTGGGCTTTCTCTCTCCTTTCTTTGGGCTTTCTTTCCCATTTCTTTGGGCATTCTTTCCCCTTTCTTTGGGCTTTCTTTGAGCTTTCATTCCCCTGTCTTTGGGCTTTCTTTGGGCTTTCTTTCCCCTTTCTTTCCCCTTTCTTTGGGCTTTCATTCCCCTTTCTTTCCCATTTCTTTGGGCTTTCTTCCCCTTTCTTTCCCCTTTCTTTGGACTTTCTTTGGGCTTTCTTTCCCCTTTGTTTGGGATTTCTTTCCCCTTTTATTCCCCCTTTCTTTGGGCTATCTTTCCCCCTTTTTTTCCCTTTCTTGGGCTTTCTTTCCCCTTTCTTTCCCCTTTCTTTGGCTTTCTTTGGGCTTTCTTTCCCCTTTTCTTTGGGCTTTCTTTCCCCTTTCTTTGGGCTTTTTTTCCCCTTTCTTTGGGCTTTCTTTCCCCTTTCTTTGGTCTGTTCTTTCCCCTTTCTTTGGGCTTTCTTTCCCCTTTCTTTCCCCTTTCTTTGGGCTTTCTTTGGGCTTTCTTTCCCCTTTCTTTGGTCTTTCTTTTCCCTTTCCTTGGGCTTTCTTTCCCCCTTTCTTTGGGCTTTCTTTCCCCTTTCTTTGGGCTTTCTTTCCCCCTTTCTTTCCCCTTTCTTTCCCCTTTCTTTTGGGGTTTCTTTCCCCTTTCTTTGGGCTTTCTTTGGGCTTTCTTTCCCCTTTCTTTGTGCTTTCTTTGGGCTTTTTTTCCCCTTTCTTTGGGCTTTCTTGGGCTTTCTTTCCCATTTCTTTAGGCTTTCTTTGGGCTTTCTTTCTCCTTTCTTTGAGCTTTCTTTTCCCTTTCTTTGGTCTTTCCTTCCCCTTTCTTTGGGCTTTCTTTCCCCTTTCTTTCCCCTTTCCTTGGGCTTTCTTTGGCCTTTCTTTCCCTTTCTTTGGGCTTTCTTTGGGCTTTCTTTCCCCTTTCTTTGGGCTTTCTTTCCCCTTTCTTTGGGCTTTCTTTCCCCTTTCTTTGGGCTTTCTTTCCCCTTTCTTTGGGCTTTCTTTCCCCTTTCTTTGGGTTTCTTTCAACTTTCTTTGGGCTTTCTGTGGGCTTTCTTTGGGCTTTCTTTCCCCTTTCTTTGGGCTTTCTTTGGGCTTTCTTTCCCCTTTCTTTGAGCTTTATTTCCCCTTTCTTTGGGCTTTCTTTGGGCTTTCTTTCCCATTTCTATGGGCTTTCTATCGTCTTTCTTTGGGCTTTCTTTCCGCTTTCTTTGGGCTTTCTTTCCCCTTTCTTTCCCCTTTCTTTGGGCTTTCTTGGGCTTTCTTTCCCCATTCTGGTGCTTTCTTTCCCCTTTCTTTGGGCTTTCTTTCCCCTTTCTTTGGGCTTTCTTTCTCCTTTCTTTGGCTTTCTTTCGGCTTTCTTTGGGCTTTCTTTGGGCTTTCTTTCCCCTTTCTTTGGGCTTGCTTTCCCCTTTCTTTGGGCTTTCTTTCCCCTTTCTTTGGGCTTTCTTTCCCCTTTCTTTCCCCTTTCTTTCCCCTTTCTTTGGGCTTTCTTTGGGCTTTCTTTCCCCTTTCTTTGGGCTTTTCTTCCCTTTTCTTTGTGCTTTCTTTCCCCTTTCTTTGGGCTTTCTTTCCCCTTTCTTTGGGCTTTCTTTCCCCTTTCTTTGGGCTTTCTTTGGGCTTTCTTTCCCGTTTCTTTGGGCTTTCTTTGGGCTTTCTTTCCCCTTTCTTTGGGCTTTCTTTCCCATTTCTTTGGGCTTTCTTTCCCCTTTCTTTGGGCTTTCTTTCCCCTTTCTTTGGGCTTTCTTTCCCCTTTCTTTGGGCTTTCTTTCCCCTTTCTTTGGGCTTTCTTTCCCCTTTCTTTGGGCTTTCTCTCTCCTTTCTTTGGGCTTTCTTTCCCATTTCTTTGGGCATTCTTTCCCCCTTTCTTTGGGCTTTCTTTGAGCTTTCATTCCCCTGTCTTTGGGCTTTCTTTGGGCTTTCTTTCCCCTTTCTTTCCCCTTTCTTTGGGCTTTCATTCCCCTTTCTTTCCCATTTCTTTGGGCTTTCTTTCCCCTTTCTTTCCCCTTTCTTTGGACTTTCTTTGGGCTTTCTTTCCCCTTTGTTTGGGATTTCTTTCCCCTTTTATTCCCCTTTCTTTGGGCTATCTTTCCCCTTTTTTTCCCTTTCTTTGGCTTTCTTTCCCCTTTCTTTCCCCTTTCTTTGGGCTTTCTTTGGGCTTTCTTTCCCCTTTTCTTTGGGCTTTCTTTCCCCTTTCTTTGGGCTTTTTTTCCCCTTTCTTTGGGCTTTCTTTCCCCTTTCTTTGGTCTGTTCTTTCCCCTTTCTTTGGGCTTTCTTTCCCCTTTCTTTCCCCTTTCTTTGGGCTTTCTTTGGGCTTTCTTTCCCCTTTCTTTGGTCTTTCTTTTCCCTTTCCTTGGCTTTCTTTCCCCTTTCTTTGGGCTTTCTTTCCCCTTTCTTTGGGCTTTCTTTGGGCTTTCTTTCCCCTTTCTTTCCCTTTCTTTGGGGTTTCTTTCCCCTTTCTTTGGGCTTTCTTTGGGCTTTCTTTCCCCTTTCTTTGTGCTTTCTTTGGGCTTTTTTTCCCCTTTCTTTGGGCTTTCTTTGGGCTTTCTTTCCCATTTCTTAGGCTTTCTTTGGGCTTTCTTTCTCCTTTCTTTGAGCTTTCTTTTCCCTTTCTTTGGTCTTTCCTTCCCCTTTCTTTGGGCTTTCTTTCCCCTTTCTTTCCCCTTTCTTTGGGCTTTCTTTGGCCTTTCTTTCCCCTTTCTTTGGGCTTTCTTTGGGCTTTCTTTCCCCTTTCTTTGGGCTTTCTTTCCCCTTTCTTTGGGCTTTCTTTCCCCTTTCTTTGGGCTTTCTTTCCCCTTTCTTTGGGCTTTCTTTGGGCTTTCTTTCCCCTTTCTTTGGGTTTCTTTCAACTTTCTTTGGGCTTTCTGTGGGCTTTCTTTGGGCTTTCTTTCCCCTTTCTTTGGGCTTTCTTTGGGCTTTCTTTCCCCTTTCTTTGGTCTTTCCTTCCCCTTTCTTTGGGCTTTCTTTCCCCTTTCTTTCCCCTTTCTTTGGGCTTTCTTTGGGCTTTCTTTCCCCTTTCTTTGGGCTTTCTTTGGCTTTCTTTCCCCTTTCTTTGGGCTTTCTTTCCCCTTTCTTTGGGCTTTCTTTCCCCTTTCTTTGGGCTTTCTTTCCCCTTTCTTTGGGCTTTCTTTGGGCTTTCTTTGGGCTTTCTTTCCCCTTTCTTTGGGCTTTCTTTGGGCTTTCTTTCCCCTTTCTTTGGGTTTCTTTCAACTTTCTTTGGGCTTTCTGTGGGCTTTCTTTGGGCTTTCTTTCCCCTTTCTTTGGGCTTTCTTTCCCCTTTCTTTGGGCTTTCTTTTCCCATTTCTTTGGGCTTTCTTTCCCCTTTCTTTGGGCTTTTTTTGGGCTTTCTTTACCCTGTCTTTGGGCTTTCTTTGGGCTCTCTTTCCCCTTTCTTTCCCCTTCCTTTGGGCTTTCATTCCCCTTTCTTTCCCATTTCTTTGGGCTTTCTTTCCCCTTTCTTTGGGCTTTCTTTCCAATTTCTTTCCCCTTTCTTTCCCCTTTCTTTCCCCTTTCTTTGGGGTTTCTTTCCCCTTTCTTTCCCCTTTCTTTGGGCTTTTCTTTGGGCTTTCTTTCCCCTTTCTTTGGGCATTCTTTCCCCTGTCTTTGGGCTTTCTTTCCCTTTCTTTGGCTTTCTTTCCCCTTTCTTTGGGCTTTCTTTCCCCTTTTTTTTGGGCTTTTTTTCCCGTTTCTTTGGGCTTTCTTTTCCCTTTCCTTGGGCTTTCTTTCCCCTTTCTTTGGGCTTTCTTTCCCCTTTCTTTCCCCTTTCTTTGGGCTTTCTTTGGGCTTTCTTTCCCCTTTCTTGGGCTTTCTTTTCCCTTTCTTTGGGCTTTCTTTCGCCTTTCTTTCCCCTTTCTTTGGGCTTTCTTTGGCTTTCTTTCCCCTTTCTTTGGGCTTTCTTTGGGCTTTCTTTCCCCTTTCTTTGGGCTTTCTTTCCCCTTTCTTTGGGCTTTCTTTGGGCTTTCTTTCATCTTTCTTTGGGCTTTCTTTCATCTTTCTTTGGGCTTTCTTTCCCCTTTCTTTGGGATTTCTTTCCCCTTTCTTTGGGATTTCTTTCCCCTTTCTTTGGGCTTTCTTTCCCCTTTCTTTCCTCTTTCCTTGGGCTTTCTTTCCCCTTTCTTTGGGCTTTCTTTCTCCTTTCTTTCCCCTTTCTTTCCCCTTTCTTTCCTCCTTTCTTTCTTCCCCTTTCTTTCCCCTTTCTTTCCACTTTCTTTCCCCTTTCTTTCCCCTTTCTTTGGGCTTTCTTTCCCCTTTCTTTGGGCTTTCTTTGGGCTTTCTTTCCCCTTTTTTTGGGCTTTCTTTCCCCTTTCTTTGGGC
>NW_027043104.1:0-56588 GCF_036013475.1 Columba livia
CAAAGAAAGCCCAAAGAAAGCCCAAAGAAAGTGGAAAGAAAAGGGAAAGAAAGCCCAAAGAAAGCCCAAAGAAAGCCCAAAGAAAGGGGAAAGAATGCCCAAAGAAAGGGAAAGAAAGCCCAAAGAAAGCCCAAAGAAAGGGGAAAGAAAGGGAGAAGAAAGCCCAAGGAAAGGGGAAAGAAAGCGCAAAAAAAAGCCCAAAGAAAGGGGAAAGAAAGCCCAAAGAAAGGGGAAAGAAAGCCCAAAGAAAGCCCAAAGATAGGGGAAAGAAAGCCCAAAGAAAGGGGAAAGAAAGCTCAAAGAAAGCCCAAAGAAATGGGAAAGAAAGCCCAAAGAAAGGGGAAAGAAAGCCCAAAGAAAGGGGAAAGAAAGCCCAAAGAAAGGGGAAAGAAAGCCCAAAGAAAGGGGAAAGAAAGCCCAAGAAGCAAGGGGAAAGACAGCCCAAAGAAAGGGGAAAGAAAGCCCAAAGAAAGGGGAAAGAAAGCCCAAAGAAAGGGGAAAGAAAGCCCAAAGAAAAGGGAAAGAAAGCCCAAAGAAAGCCAAAGAAAGGGGAAACAAAGCCCAAAGAAAGGGGAAAGAAAGCCCAAAGAAAGCCCAAAGAAAGGGGAAAGAAAGCCCAAAGAAATGGGTAAGAAAGCCCAAAGAAAGCCGCAAAGAATGAGGAATGAAAGCCCAAAGAAAGCCCAAAGAAAGGGGAAACAAAGCCCAAAGTAAGGGGAAAGAAAGCCCAAAGAAAGGGGAAAGAAAGCCCAAAGAAAGCCCAAAGAAAGCCCAAAGAAAGCCCACAGAAAGGGGAAAGAAAGCCCAAAGAAAGGAGAAAGAAACCACAAAGAAGGGGGAAAGAAAGCCAAAAGAAAGCCTAAAGAAAGCCAAAAGAAAGCCCAAAGAAAAGTGGAAAGAAAGGGGAAAGAAAGCCCAAAGAAAGCCCAAAGAAAGTGGAAAGAAAGCCCAAAGAAACCCCAAAGAAAGGGGAAAGAAAGGGGGAAAGAAAGCCCAAAGAAAGGGGAAAGAAAGCTCAAAGAAAGCCCAAAGAAAGGGGGAAAGAAAGCCCAAAGAAAGGGGAAAGAAAGCCCAAAGAAAGCCCAAAGAAAGTGGAAAGAATGACCAAAGAAAGCCCAAAGAAAGGGGAATGAAAGCCCAAAGAAAGCCCCAAAGAAAGCCCAAAGAAAGCCCAAAGAAAGCCTAAAGAAAGCCTAAAGAAAGCCCAAAGAAAGGGGAAACAAAGCCCAATGAAAGGGGAAAGAAAGCCCAAAGAAAGGGGAAAGAAAGCCCAAAGAAAGGGGAAAGAAAGCCCAAAGAAAGCCCAAACAAAGGGGAAAGAAAGCCCAAAGAAAGCCCAAAGAAAGGGGAAAGAAAGCCCAAAGAAAGGGGAAAGAAAGCTCAAAGAAAGCCCAAAGAAAGGGGAAAGAAAGCCCAAAGAAAGGGGAAAGAAAGCCCAAAGAAAGGGGCAAGAAACCCAAAGAAAGGGGAAAGAAAGCCCAAAGAAAGGGGAAAGAAAGCCAAAGAAAAGGGAAAGAAAGCCCAAAGAAAGTGGAAAGAAAGGGGAAAGAAAGCCCAAAGAAAGCCCAAAGAAAGCCAAAGAAAGGGGAAAGAAAGGGGAAAGAAAGCCCAAAGAAAGGGGAAAGAAAGCCCAAAGAAAGGGGAAACAAAGCCCAAAGAAAGGGGAAAGAAAGCCCAAAGAAAGGGGAAAGAAAGCCCAAAGAAAGGGGAAAGAAAAGCCCAAAGAAAGCCCAAAGAAAGGGGGAAAGAAAGCCCAAAGAAAGGGGATAGAAATCCCAAAGAAAGGGGAAAGAAAGCCCAAAGAAAGCCCAAAGAAAGGGGAAAGAAAGACCAAAGAAAGCACAAAGAAAGGGGAAAGAAAGCTCAAAGAAAGCCCAAAGAAAGGGGAATGAAAGCCCAAAGAAAGCACAAAGAATGCCCAAAGAAAACCCAAAGAAAGGGGAAAGAAAGCCCTAAGAAAGCCCAAAGAAACCTGAAGGAAAGCACAAAGAAAGGGGAAAGAAAGCCCAAAGAAAGGGGAAAGAAAGCCCAAAGAAAGCCCTAAGAAAAGGGGAAAGAAAGCCCAAAGAAAGCCCTAAGAAAGCCCAAAGAAAGTGGAAAGAAAAGGGGAAAGAAAGCCCAAAGAAAGCCCAAAGAAAGGGGAAAGAAATCCCAGAGAGAGCCCAAAGAAAGCCCAAAGAAAGCCCAAAGAAAGTCCAAAGAAAAGGGAAAGAAAGCCCAAAGAAAGGGGAAAGAAAGCCAAAGAAAGGGGAAAGAAAGCCCAAAGAAAGGGGAAAGAAAGCCCAAAGAAAGGGGAAAGAAAGCCCCAAAGAAAGCCCAAAGAAAGCCCAAAGAAAGGGGAAAGAATGCCCAAAGAAAGGGAAAGAAAGCCCAAAGAAAGCCCAAAGAAAGGGGAAAGAAAGGGGAAAGAAAGCCCAAGGAAAGGGGAAAGAGAAAGCGCAAAAAAAGCCCAAAGAAAGGGGAAAGAAAGCCAGAAGAAAGGGGAAAGAAAGCCCAAAGAAAGCCCAAAGATAGGGGAAAGAAAGCCCAAAGAAAGGGGAAAGAAAGCTCAAAGAAAGCCCAAAGAAATGGGAAAGGAAAGCCCAAAGAAAGGGGAAAGAAAGCCCAAAGAAAGGGGAAAGAAAGCCCAAAGAAAGGGGAAAGAAAGCCCAAAGAAAGGGGAAAGAAAGCCCAAAGCAAGGGGAAAGACAGCCCAAAGAAAGGGGAAAGAAAGCCCAAAGAAAGGGGAAAGAAAGCCCAAAGAAAGGGGAAAGAAAGCCCAAAGAAAAGGGAAAGAAAGCCCAAAGAAAGCCCAAAGAAAGGGGAAACAAAGCCCAAAGAAAGGGGAAAGAAAGCCCAAAGAAAGCCCAAAGAAAGGGAAAGAAAGCCCAAAGAAATGGGTAAGAAAGCCCAAAGAAAGCCCAAAGAATGAGGAATGAAAGCCCAAAGAAAGCCCAAAGAAAGGGGAAACAAAGCCCAAAGTAAGGGGAAAAGAAAGCCCAAAGAAAGGGGAAAGAAAGCCCAAAGAAAGCCCAAAGAAAGCCCAAAGAAAGCCCACAGAAAGGGGAAAGAAAGCCCAAAGAAAGGAGAAAGAAACCACAAAGAAGGGGGAAAGAAAGCCAAAAGAAAGCCTAAAGAAAGCCTAAAGAAAGCCCAAAGAAAGTGGAAAGAAAGGGGAAAGAAAGCCCAAAGAAAGCCCAAAGAAAGTGGAAAGAAAGCCCAAAGAAACCCCAAAGAAAGGGGAAAGAAAGGGGAAAGAAAGCCCAAAGAAAGGGGAAAGAAAGCTCAAAGAAAGCCCAAAGAAAGGGGAAAGAAAGCCCAAAGAAAGGGGAAAGAAAGCCCAAAGAAAGCCCAAAGAAAGTGGAAAGAATGACCAAAGAAAGCCCAAAGAAAGGGGAATGAAAGCCCAAAGAAAGCCCAAAGAAAGCCCAAAGAAAGCCCAAAGAAAGCCTAAAGAAAGCCTAAAGAAAGCCCAAAGAAAGGGGAAACAAAGCCCAATGAAAGGGGAAAGAAAGCCCAAAGAAAGGGGAAAGAAAGCCCAAAGAAAGGGGAAAGAAAGCCCAAAGAAAGCCCAAACAAAGGGGAAAGAAAGCCCAAAGAAAGCCCAAAGAAAGGGGAAAGAAAGCCCAAAGAAAGGGGGAAAGAAAGCTCAAAGAAAGCCCAAAGAAAGGGGAAAGAAAGCCCAAAGAAAGGGGAAAGAAAGCCCAAAGAAAGGGGCAAGAAACCCAAAGAAAGGGGAAAGAAAGCCCAAAGAAAGGGGAAATAAAGCCCAAAGAAAAGGGAAAGAAAGCCAAAGAAAGTGGAAAGAAAGGGGAAAGAAAGCCCAAGAGAAAGCCCAAAGAAAGCCCAAAGAAAGGGGAAAGAAAGGGGAAGAGAAGCCCAAAGAAAGGGGAAAGAAAGCCCAAAGAAAGGGGGAAACAAAGGCCCAAAGAAAGGGGAAAGAAAGCCCAAAGAAAGGGGAAAGAAAGCCCAAAGAAAGGGGAAAGAAAGCCCAAAGAAAGCCCAAAGAAAGGGGAAAGAAAGCCCAAAGAAAGGGGATAGAAATCCCAAAGAAAGGGGAAAGAAAGCCCAAAGAAAGCCCAAAGAAAGGGGAAAGAAAGACCAAAGAAAGCACAAAGAAAGGGGAAAGAAAGCTCAAAGAAAGCCCAAAGAAAGGGGAATGAAAGCCCAAAGAAAGCACAAAGAATGCCCAAAAGAAAACCCAAAGAAAAGGGGAAAGAAAGCCCTAAGAAAGCCCAAAGAAACCTGAAGGAAAGCACAAAGAAAGGGGAAAGAAAGCCCAAAGAAAGGGGAAAGAAAGCCCAAAGAAAGCCCTAAGAAAGGGGAAAGAAAGCCCAAAGAAAGCCCTAAGAAAGCCCAAAGAAAGTGGAAAGAAAGGGGAAAGAAAGCCCAAAGAAAGCCCAAAGAAAGGGGAAAGAAATCCCAGAGAGAGCCCAAAGAAAGCCCAAAGAAAGCCCAAAGAAAGTCCAAAGAAAAGGGAAAGAAAGCCCAAAGAAAGGGGAAAGAAAGCCCAAAGAAAGGGGAAAGAAAGCCCAAAGAAAGGGGAAAGAAAGCCCAAAGAAAGGGGAAAGAAAGCCCAAAGAAAGCCCAAAGAAAGGGGAAAGAAAGCCCAAAGAAATGGGAAAGAAAGCCCAAAGAAAGCCCAAAGAAAGGGGAAAGAAAGCCAAAAGAAAGCCTAAAGAAAGCCTAAAGAAAGCCCAAAGACAGGGGAAACAAAGCCCAAAGAAAGGGGGAAAGAACGCCCAAAGAAAGGGGAAAGAAAGCCCAAAGAAAGCCCAAAGAAAGGGGAAACAAATCCCAAAGAAAGGGGAAAGAAAGCCCAAAGAAAGCCCAAAGATAGGGGAAAGAAAGCCCAAAGAAAGGGGAATGACAGCCCAAAGAAAGCCCAAAGAAAGGGGAAAGAAAGCCCAAAGAAAGAGGAAAGAAAGCCCAAAGAAAGGCTAAAGAAAGCCCAAAGAAAAGGGGAAAGAAAGCCCAAAGAAAGGGGAAAGAAAGAGCCCAAAGAAAGCCCAAAGAAAGCCCAAAGAAAGGGAAAGAAACCCAAAGAAAGCCCAAAGAAAGGGGAAAGAAAGCCCAAAGAAAGGGGAAAGAAAGCCCAAAGAAAGCCCACAGAAAGGGGAAAGAAAGCCCAAAGAAAGGAGAAAGAAAACCACAAAGAAGGGGGGAAAGAAAGCCCAAAGAAAGGGGAAAGAAAGCCCAAAGAAAGCCCAAAGAAAGTGGAAAGAAAGGGGAAAGAACGCCCAAAGAAAGCCCAAAGAAAGTGGAAAGAAAGCCCAAAGAAACCCCAAAGAAAGGGGAAAGAAAGGGGAAAGAAAGCCCAAAGAAAGGGGAAAGAAAGCTCAAAGAAAGCCAAAGAAAGGGGAAAGAAAGCCCAAAGAAAGGGGAAAGAAAGCCCAAAGAAAGCCCAAAGAAAGTGGAAAGAATGACCAAAGAAAGCCCAAAGAAAGGGGAATGAAAGCCCAAAGAAAGCCCAAAGAAAGCCCAAAGAAAGGGCAAAGAAAGCCCAAAGAAACGGGAAAGAAAGCCCAAAGAAAGCCCAAAGAAAGGGGAAAGAAAGCCCAAAGAAAGCCCAAAGAAAGCCCAAAGAAAGTGGAAAGAAAAGGGAAAGAAAGCCCAAAGAAAGCCCAAAGAAAGCCCAAAGAAACGGGAAAGAATGCCCAAAGAAAGGGAAAGAAAGCCCAAAGAAAGCCCAAAGAAAGGGGAAAGAAAGGGGAAAGAAAGCCCAAGGAAAGGGGAAAGAAAGCGCAAAAAAAGCCCAAAGAAAGGGGAAAGAAAGCCCAAAGAAAGGGGAAAGAAAGCCCAAAGAAAGCCCAAAGATAGGGGAAAGAAAGCCCAAAGAAAGGGGAAAGAAAGCTCAAAGAAAGCCCAAAGAAAGGGGAAAGAAAGCCCAAAGAAAGGGGGAAAGAAAGCCCAAAGAAAGGGGAAAGAAAGCCCAAAGAAAGGGGAAAGAAAGCCCAAAGAAGGGGAAAGAAAGCCCAAAGCAAGGGAAAGACAGCCCAAAGAAAGGGGAAAGAAAGCCCAAAGAAAGGGGAAAGAAAGCCCAAAGAAAGCCCAAAGAAAGGGGAAAGAAAGCCCAAAGAAAAGGGAAAGAAAGCCCAAAGAAAGCCCAAAGAAAGGGGAAAACAAAGCCAAAGAAAGGGGAAAGAAAGCCCAAAGAAAGCCCAAAGAAAGGGGAAAGAAAGCCCAAAGAAATGGGAAAGAAAGCCAAAGAAAGCCCAAAGAATGGGGAAAGAAAGCCCAAAGAAAGCCCAAAGAAAGGGGAAACCAAAGCCCAAAGAAAGGGGGAAAGAAAGCCCAAAGAAAGGGGAAAGAAAGCCCAAAGAAAGCCCAAAGAAAGCCCAAAGAAAGCCCACAGAAAGGGGAAAGAAAGCCCAAAGAAAGGAGAAAGAAACCACAAAGAAGGGCGGAAAGAAAGCCCAAAGAAAGGGGAAAGAAAGCCCAAAGAAAGCCCAAAGAAAGTGGAAAGAAAGGGGAAAGAAAGCCCAAAGAAAGCCCAAAGAAAGTGGAAAGAAAGCCCAAAGAAACCCCAAAGAAAGGGGAAAGAAAGGGGAAAGAAAGCCCAAAGAAAGGGGAAAAGAAAGCTCAAAGAAAGCCCAAAGAAAGGGGAAAGAAAGCCCAAAGAAAGGGGAAAGAAAGCCCAAAGAAAGCCCAAAGAAAGTGGAAAGAATGACCAAAGAAAGCCCAAAGAAAGGGGAATGAAAGCCCAAAGAAAGCCCAAGAAAGCCCAAAGAAAGCCCAAAGAAAGCCTAAAGAAAGCCTAAAGAAAGCCCAAAGAAAGGGGAAACAAAGCCCAATGAAAGGGGAAAGAAAGCCCAAAGAAAGCCCAAAGAAAGGGGAAAGAAAGCCCAAAGAAAGGGGAAAGAAAGCCCAAACAAAGCCCAAACAAAGGGGAAAGAAAGCCCAAAGAAAGCCCAAAGAAAGGGGAAAGAAAGCCTAAAGAAAGGGGAAAGAAAGCTCAAAGAAAGCCCAAAGAAAGGGGAAAGAAAGCCCAAAGAAAGGGGAAATAAAGCCCAGAGAAAGCCCAAAGAAAGCCCAAAGAAAGCCCAAAGAAAGCCCAAAGAAAAGGGAGAGAAAGCCCAAAGAAAGGGGAAAGAAAGCCCAAAGAAAGGGGAAAGACAGCCCAAAGAAAAGGGAAAGAAAGCCCAAAGAAGGGGGAAAGAAAGCCCAAAGAAAGCCCAAAGAAAGGGGAAAGAAAGCCCAAAGAAAAGGGAAAGAAAGCCCAAAGAAAGTGGAAAGAAAGGGGAAAGAAAGCCCAAAGAAAGCCCAAAGAAAGCCCAAAGAAAGGGGAAAGAAAGCGCAAAGAAAGCCCAAAGAAAGGGGAAAGAAAGCCCAAAGAAAGGGGAAAGAAAGCCCAAAGAAAGGGGAAAGAAAGCCCAAAGAAAGGGGAAAGAAAGCCCAAAGAAAGGGGAAAGAAAGCCCAAAGAAAGCCCAAAGAAAGGGGAAAGAAAGCCCAAAGAAAGGGGATAGAAATCCCAAAGAAAGGGGAAAGAAAGCCCAAAGAAAGCCCAAAGAAAGGGGAAAGAAAGACCAAAGAAAGCCCAAAGAAATGGGAAAGAAAGCTCAAAGAAAGCCCAAAGAAAGGGGAATGAAAGCCCAAAGAAAGCCCAAAGAATGCCCAAAGAAAACCCAAAGAAAGGGGAAAGAAAGCCCTAAGAAAGCCCAAAGAAACCCGAAGGAAAGCACAAAGAAAGGGGAAAGAAAGCCCAAAGAAAGGGGAAAGAAAGCCCAAAGAAAGCCCTAAGAAAGGGGAAAGAAAGCCCAAAGAAAGCCCTAAGAAAGCCCAAAGAAAGTGGAAAGAAAGGGGAAAGAAAGCCCAAAGAAAGCCCAAAGAAAGGGGAAAGAAATCCCAGAGAGAGCCCAAAGAAAGCCCAAAGAAAGCCCAAAGAAAGTCCAAAGAAAAGGGAAAGAAAGCCCAAAGAAAGGGGAAAGAAAGCCCAAAGAAAGGGGAAAGAAAGCCCAAAGAAAGGGGAAAGAAAGCCCAAAGAAAGGGGAAAGAAAGCCCAAAGAAAGCCCTAAGAAAGGGGAAAGAAAGCCCAAAGAAATGGGAAAGAAAGCCCAAAGAAAGCCCAAAGAAAGGGGAAAGAAAGCCAAAAGAAAGCCTAAAGAAAGCCTAAAGAAAGCCCAAAGACAGTGGAAACAAAGCCCAAAGAAAGGGGAAAGAACGCCCAAAGAAAGGGGAAAGAACGCCCAAAGAAAGGGGAAAGAAAGCCCAAAGAAAGCCCAAAGAATGGGGAAACAAATCCCAAAGAAAGGGGAAAGAAAGCCCAAAGAAAGCCCAAAGATAGGGGAAAGAAAGCCCAAAGAAAGGGGAATGACAGCCCAAAGAAAGCCCAAAGAAAGGGGAAAGAAAGCCCAAAGAAAGAGGAAAGAAAGCCCAAAGAAAGGGGAAAGAAAGCCCAAAGAAAGGGGAAAGAAAGCCCAAAGAAAGGGGAAAGAAAGCCCAAAGAAAGCCCAAAGAAAGCCCAAAGAAAGGGGAAAGAAACCCAAAGAAAGCCCAAAGAAAGCCCAAGGAAAGCCCAAAGAAAGGGGAAAGAAAGCCCAAAGAAAGGGGAAAGAAAGCCCAAAGAAAGCCCAAAGAAAGCCCAAAGAAAGCCCACAGAAAGGGGAAAGAAAGCCCAAAGAAAGGAGAAAGAAACCACAAAGAAGGGGGAAAGAAAGCCCAAAGAAAGGGGAAAGAAAGCCCAAAGAAAGCCCAAAGAAAGTGGAAAGAAAGGGGAAAGAAAGCCCAAAGAAAGCCCAAAGAAAGTGGAAAGAAAGCCCAAAGAAACCCCAAAGAAAGGGGAAAGAAAGGGGAAAGAAAGCCCAAAGAAATTGGAAAGAAAGCTCAAAGAAAGCCCAAAGAAAGGGGAAAGAAAGCCCAAAGAAAGGGGAAAGAAAGCCCAAAGAAAGCCCAAAGAAAGTGGAAAGAATGACCAAAGAAAGCCCAAAGAAAGGGGAATGAAAGCCCAAAGAAAGCCCAAAGAAAGCCCAAAGAAAGCCCAAAGAAAGGGGAAAGAAAGCCCAAAGAAAGCCCAAAGAAAGCCCAAAGAAAGCCCAAAGAAAGGGGAAAGAAAGCCCAAAGAAACGGGAAAGAAAGCCCAAAGAAAGCCCAAAGAAAGGGGAAAGAAAGCCCAAAGAAAGCCCAAAGAAAGCCCAAAGAAAGTGGAAAGAAAAGGGAAAGAAAGCCCAAAGAACGCCCAAAGAAAGCCCAAAGAAAGGGGAAAGAATGCCCAAAGAAAGGGAAAGAAAGCCCAAAGAAAGCCCAAAGAAAGGGGAAAGAAAGGGGAAAGAAAGCCCAAGGAAAGGGGAAAGAAAGCGCAAAAAAAGCCCAAAGAAAGGGGAAAGAAAGCCCAAAGAAAGGGGAAAGAAAGCCCAAAGAAAGCCCAAAGATAGGGGAAAGAAAGCCCAAAGAAAGGGGAAAGAAAGCTCAAAGAAAGCCCAAAGAAAGGGGAAAGAAAGCCCAAAGAAAGGGGAAAGAAAGCCCAAAGAAAGGGGAAAGAAAGCCCAAAGAAAGGGGAAAGAAAGCCCAAAGAAAGGGGAAAGAAAGCCCAAAGCAAGGGGAAAGACAGCCCAAAGAAAGGGGAAAGAAAGCCCAAAGAAAGGGGAAAGAAAGCCCAAAGAAAGCCCAAAGAAAGGGGAAAGAAAGCCCAAAGAAAGGGGAAAGAAAGCCCAAAGAAAGCCCAAAGAAAGGGGAAACAAAGCCCAAAGAAAGGGGAAAGAAAGCCCAAAGAAAGGGGAAAGAAAGCCCAAAGAAAGCCCAAAGAAATGGGAAAGAAAGCCCAAAGAAAGCCCAAAGAATGGGGAAAGAAAGCCCAAAGAAAGCCCAAAGAAAGGGGAAACAAAGCCCAAAGAAATGGGAAAGAAAGCCCAAAGAAAGGGGAAAGAAAGCCCAAAGAAAGCCCAAAGAAAGCCCAAAGAAAGCCCACAGAAAGGGGAAAGAAAGCCCAAAGAAAGGAGAAAGAAACCACAAAGAAGGGGGAAAGAAAGCCCAAAGAAAGGGGAAAGAAAGCCCAAAGAAAGCCCAAAGAAAGTGGAAAGAAAGGGGAAAGAAAGCCCAAAGAAAGCCCAAAGAAAGTGGAAAGAAAGCCCAAAGAAACCCCAAAGAAAGGGGAAAGAAAGCCCAAAGAAAGGGGAAAGAAAGCCCAAAGAAAGCCCAAAGAAAGTGGAAAGAATGACCAAAGAAAGCCCAAAGAAAGGGGAATGAAAGCCCAAAGAAAGCCCAAAGAAAGCCCAAATAAAGGGGAAAGAAAGCCCAAAGAAATCCCAAAGAAAGCCCAAAGAAAGCCCAAAGAAACGGGAAAGAAAGCCCAAAGAAAGCCCAAAGAAAGGGGAAACAAAGCCCAAAGAAAGGGGAAAGAAAGCCCAAAGAAAGCCCAAAGAAAGGGGAAAGAAAGCCCAAAGAAAGGGGAAAGAAAGCCCAAAGAAAAGGGAAAGAAAGCCCAAAGAAAGCCCAAAGAAAGCCTAAAGAAAGCCTAAAGAAAGCCCAAAGAAAGGGGAAACAAAGCCCAATGAAAGGGCAAAGAAAGCCCAAAGAAAGCCCAAAGAAAGGGGAAAGAAAGCCCAAAGAAAGGGGAAAAAAGCCCAAAGAAAGCCCAAACAAAGGGGAAAGAAAGCCCAAAGAAAGCCCAAAGAAAGGGGAAAGAAAGCCCAAAGAAAGGGGAAAGAAAGCCCAAAGAAAGCCCAAAGAAAGGGGAAAGAAAGCCCAAAGAAAGGGGAAATAAAGCCCAGAGAAAGCCCAAAGAAAGCCCAAAGAAAGCCCAAAGAAAGCCCAAAGAAAAGGGAGAGAAAGCCCAAAGAAAGGGGAAAGAAAGCCCAAAGAAAGGGGAAAGACAGCCCAAAGAAAGGGGAAAGAAAGCCCAAAGAAGGGGGAAAGAAAGCCCAAAGAAAGCCCAAAGAAAGGGGAAAGAAAGCCCAAAGAAAAGGGAAAAAAAGCCCAAAGAAAGTGGAAAGAAAGGGGAAAGAAAGCCCAAAGAAAGCCCAAAGAAAGGGGAAAGAAAGCGCAAAGAAAGCCCACAGAAAGGGGAAAGAAAGCCCAAAGAAAGGGGAAACAAAGCCCAAAGAAAGGGGAAAGAAAGCCCAAAGAAAGGGGAAAGAAAGCCGAAAGAAAGGGGAAAGAAAGCCCAAAGAAAGCCCAAAGAAAGGGGAAAGAAAGCCCAAAGAAAGGGGATAGAAAGCCCAAAGAAAGCCCAAAGAAAGGGGAAAGAAAGACCAAAGAAAGCCCAAAGAAAGGGGAAAGAAAGCTCAAAGAAAGCCCAAAGAAAGGGGAATGAAAGCCCAAAGAAAGCCCAAAGAAAGCCCAAAGAAAACCCAAAGAAAGGGGAAAGAAAGCCCTAAGAAAGCCCAAAGAAACCCGAAGGAAAGCACAAAGAAAGGGGAAAGAAAGCCCAAAGAAAGGGGAAAGAAAGCCCAAAGAAAGCCCTAAGAAAGCCCAAAGAAAGTGGAAAGAAAGGGGAAAGAAAGCCCAAAGAAAGCCCAAAGAAAGGGGAAAGAAAGCCCAGAGAGAGCCCAAAGAAAGCCCAAAGAAAGCCCAATGAAAGTCCAAAGAAAAGGGAAAGAAAGCCCAAAGAAAGGGGAAAGAAAGCCCAAAGAAAGGGGAAAGAAAGCCCAAAGAAAGGGGAAAGAAAGCCCAAAGAAAGGGGAAAGAAAGCCCAAAGAAAGGGGAAAGAAAGCCCAAAGAAAAGGGAAAGAAAGCCCAAAGAAAGCCCAAAGAAAGGGGAAAGAAAGCCAAAAGAAAGCCTAAAGAAAGCCTAAAGAAAGCCCAAAGAAAGGGGAAACAAAGCCCAAAGAAAGGGGAAAGAACGCCCAAAGAAAGGGGAAAGAACGCCCAAAGAAAGGGGAAAGAAAGCCCAAAGAAAGCCCAAAGAAAGGGGAAACAAATCCCAAAGAAAGGGGAAAGAAAGCCCAAAGAAAGCCCAAAGAAAGGGGAAAGAAAGCCCAAAGAAAGGGGAATGACAGCCCAAAGAAAGCCCAAAGAAAGGGGAAAGAAAGCCCAAAGAAAGAGGAAAGAAAGCCCAAAGAAAGGCTAAAGAAAGCCCAAAGAAAGGGGAAAGAAAGCCCAAAGAAAGGGGAAAGAAAGCCCAAAGAAAGCCCAAGGAAAGCCCAAAGAAAGGGGAAAGAAAGCCCAAAGAAAAGGGAAAGAAAGCCCAAAGAAAGCCCAAAGAAAGCCCAAAGAAAGCCCAAAGAAAGCCCACAGAAAGGGGAAAGAAAGCCCAAAGAAAGGAGAAAGAAACCACAAAGAAGGGGGAAAGAAAGCCCAAAGAAAGGGGAAAGAAAGCCCAAAGAAAGCCCAAAGAAAGGGGAAAGAAAGGGGAAAGAAAGCCCAAAGAAAGCCCAAAGAAAGTGGAAAAAAAGCCCAAAGAAACCCCAAAGAAAGGGGAAAGAAAAGGGAAAGAAAGCCCAAAGAAAGGGGAAAGAAAGCTCAAAGAAAGCCCAAAGAAAGGGGAAAGAAAGCCCAAAGAAAGGGGAAAGAAAGCCCAAAGAAAGCCCAAAGAAAGTGGAAAGAATGACCAAAGAAAGCCCAAAGAAAGGGGAATGAAAGCCCAAAGAAAGCCCAAAGAAAGCCCAAAGAAAGGGGAAAGAAAGCCCAAAGAAACGGGAAAGAAAGCCCAAAGAAAGCCCAAAGAAAGGGGAAAGAAAGCCCAAAGAAAGCCCAAAGAAAGCCCAAAGAAAGTGGAAAGAAAAGGGAAAGAAAGCCCAAAGAAAGCCCAAAGAAAGCCCAAAGAAAGGGGAAAGAATGCCCAAAGAAAGGGAAAGAAAGCCCAAAGAAAGCCCAAAGAAAGGGGAAAGAAAGGGGAAAGAAAGCCCAAGGAAAGGGGAAAGAAAGCGCAAAAAAAGCCCAAAGAAAGGGGAAAGAAAGCCCAAAGAAAGGGGAAAGAAAGCCCAAAGAAAGCCCAAAGATAGGGGAAAGAAAGCCCAAAGAAAGGGGAAAGAAAGCTCAAAGAAAGCCCAAAGAAAGGGGAAAGAAAGCCCAAAGAAAGGGGAAAGAAAGCCCAAAGAAAGGGGAAAGAAAGCCCAAAGAAAGGGGAAGGAAAGCCCAAAGAAAGGGGAAAGAAAGCCCAAAGCAAGGGGAAAGACAGCCCAAAGAAAGGGGAAAGAAAGCCCAAAGAAAGGGGAAAGAAAGCCCAAAGAAAGCCCAAAGAAAGGGGAAAGAAAGCCCAAAGAAAAGGGAAAGAAAGCCCAAAGAAAGCCCAAAGAAAGGGGAAACAAAGCCCAAAGAAAGGGGAAAGAAAGCCCAAAGAAAGCCCAAAGAAAGGGGAAAGAAAGCCCAAAGAAATGGGAAAGAAAGCCCAAAGAAAGCCCAAAGAATGGGGAAAGAAAGCCCAAAGAAAGCCCAAAGAAAGGGGAAACAAAGCCCAAAGAAAGGGGAAAGAAAGCCCAAAGAAAGGGGAAAGAAAGCCCAAAGAAAGCCCAAAGAAAGCCCAAAGAAAGCCCACAGAAAGGGGAAAGAAAGCAAAAAGAAAGGAGAAAGAAACCACAAAGAAGGGGGAAAGAAAGCCAAAAGAAAGCCTAAAGAAAGCCTAAAGAAAGCCCAAAGAAAGTGGAAAGAAAGGGGAAAGAAAGCCCAAAGAAAGCCCAAAGAAAGTGGAAAGAAAGCCCAAAGAAACCCCAAAGAAAGGGGAAAGAAAGGGGAAAGAAAGCCCAAAGAAAGGGGAAAGAAAGCTCAAAGAAAGCCCAAAGAAAGGGGAAAGAAAGCCCAAAGAAAGGGGAAAGAAAGCCCAAAGAAAGCCCAAAGAAAGTGGAAAGAATGACCAAAGAAAGCCCAAAGAAAGGGGAATGAAAGCCCAAAGAAAGCCCAAAGAAAGCCCAAAGAAAGCCCAAAGAAAGCCTAAAGAAAGCCTAAAGAAAGCCCAAAGAAAGGTGAAACAAAGCCCAATGAAAGGGGAAAGAAAGCCCAAAGAAAGGGGAAAGAAAGCCCAAAGAAAGGGGAAAGAAAGCCCAAAGAAAGCCCAAACAAAGGGGAAAGAAAGCCCAAAGAAAGCCCAAAGAAAGGGGAAAGAAAGCCCTAAGAAAGGGGAAAGAAAGCTCAAAGACAGCCCAAAGAAAGGGGAAAGAAAGCCCAAAGAAAGGGGAAAGAAAGCCCAAAGAAAGGGGCAAGAAACCCAAAGAAAGGGGAAAGAAAGCCCAAAGAAAGGGGAAAGAAAGCCCAAAGAAAAGGGAAAGAAAGCCCAAAGAAAGTGGAAAGAAAGGGGAAAGAAAGCCCAAAGAAAGCCCAAAGAAAGCCCAAAGAAAGGGGAAAGAAAGCGCAAAGAAAGCCCAAAGAAAGGGGAAAGAAAGCCCAAAGAAAGGGGAAACAAAGCCCAAAGAAAGGGGAAAGAAAGCCCAAAGAAAGGGGAAAGAAAGCCCAAAGAAAGGGGAAAGAAAGCCCAAAGAAAGCCCAAAGAAAGGGGAAAGAAAGCCCAAAGAAAGGGGATAGAAATCCCAAAGAAAGGGGAAAGAAAGCCCAAAGAAAGCCCAAAGAAAGGGGAAAGAAAGACCAAAGAAAGCCCAAAGAAAGGGGAAAGAAAGCTCAAAGAAAGCCCAAAGAAAGGGGAATGAAAGCCCAAAGAAAGCCCAAAGAATGCCCAAAGAAAACCCAAAGAAAGGGGAAAGAAAGCCCTAAGAAAGCCCAAAGAAACCTGAAGGAAAGCACAAAGAAAGGGGAAAGAAAGCCCAAAGAAAGGGGAAAGAAAGCCCAAAGAAAGGCCTAAGAAAGGGGAAAGAAAGCCCAAAGAAAGCCCTAAGAAAGCCCAAAGAAAGTGGAAAGAAAGGGGAAAGAAAGCCCAAAGAAAGCCCAAAGAAAGGGGAAAGAAATCCCAGAGAGAGCCCAAAGAAAGCCCAAAGAAAGCCCAAAGAAAGTCCAAAGAAAAGGGAAAGAAAGCCCAAAGAAAGGGGAAAGAAAGCCCAAAGAAAGGGGAAAGAAAGCCCAAAGAAAGGGGAAAGAAAGCCCAAAGAAAGCCCAAAGAAAGGGGAAAGAAAGCCCAAAGAAATGGGAAAGAAAGCCCAAAGAAAGCCCAAAGAAAGGGGAAAGAAAGCCAAAAGAAAGCCTAAAGAAAGCCTAAAGAAAGCCCAAAGACAGGGGAAACAAAGCCCAAAGAAAGGGGAAAGAACGCCCAAAGAAAGGGGAAAGAACGCCCAAAGAAAGGGGAAAGAAAGCCCAAAGAAAGCCCAAAGAAAGGGGAAACAAATCCCAAAGAAAGGGGAAAGAAAGCCCAAAGAAAGCCCAAAGATAGGGGAAAGAAAGCCCAAAGAAAGGGGAATGACAGCCCAAAGAAAGCCCAAAGAAAGGGGAAAGAAAGCCCAAAGAAAGAGGAAAGAAAGCCCAAAGAAAGGCTAAAGAAAGCCCAAAGAAAGGGGAAAGAAAGCCCAAAGAAAGGGGAAAGAAAGCCCAAAGAAAGCCCAAAGAAAGCCCAAAGAAAGGGGAAAGAAACCCAAAGAAAGCCCAAAGAAAGGGGAAAGAAAGCCCAAAGAAAGGGGAAAGAAAGCCCAAAGAAAGCCCAAAGAAAGCCCACAGAAAGGGGAAAGAAAGCCCAAAGAAAGGAGAAAGAAACCACAAAGAAGGGGGAAAGAAAGCCCAAAGAAAGGGGAAAGAAAGCCCAAAGAAAGCCCAAAGAAAGTGGAAAGAAAGGGGAAAGAAAGCCCAAAGAAAGCCCAAAGAAAGTGGAAAGAAAGCCCAAAGAAACCCCAAAGAAAGGGGAAAGAAAGGGGAAAGAAAGCCCAAAGAAAGGGGAAAGAAAGCTCAAAGAAAGCCCAAAGAAAGGGGAAAGAAAGCCCAAAGAAAGGGGAAAGAAAGCCCAAAGAAAGCCCAAAGAAAGTGGAAAGAATGACCAAAGAAAGACCAAAGAAAGGGGAATGAAAGCCCAAAGAAAGCCCAAAGAAAGCCCAAAGAAAGGGGAAAGAAAGCCCAAAGAAACGGGAAAGAAAGCCCAAAGAAAGCCCAAAGAAAGGGGAAAGAAAGCCCAAAGAAAGCCCAAAGAAAGCCCAAAGAAAGTGGAAAGAAAAGGGAAAGAAAGCCCAAAGAAAGCCCAAAGAAAGCCCAAAGAAAGGGGAAAGAATGCCCAAAGAAAGGGAAAGAAAGCCCAAAGAAAGCCCAAAGAAAGGGGAAAGAAAGGGGAAAGAAAGCCCAAGGAAAGGGGAAAGAAAGCGCAAAAAAAGCCCAAAGAAAGGGGAAAGAAAGCCCAAAGAAAGGGGAAAGAAAGCCCAAAGAAAGCCCAAAGATAGGGGAAAGAAAGCCCAAAGAAAGGGGAAAGAAGGCTCAAAGAAAGCCCAAAGAAAGGGGAAAGAAAGCCCAAAGAAAGGGGAAAGAAAGCCCAAAGAAAGGGGAAAGAAAGCCCAAAGAAAGGGGAAAGAAAGCCCAAAGAAAGGGGAAAGAAAGCCCAAAGCAAGGGGAAAGACAGCCCAAAGAAAGGGGAAAGAAAGCCCAAAGAAAGGGGAAAGAAAGCCCAAAGAAAGCCCAAAGAAAGGGGAAAGAAAGCCCAAAGAAAAGGGAAAGAAAGCCCAAAGAAAGCCCAAAGAAAGGGGAAACAAAGCCCAAAGAAAGGGGAAAGAAAGCCCAAAGAAAGCCCAAAGAAAGGGGAAAGAAAGCCCAAAGAAATGGGAAAGAAAGCCCAAAGAAAGCCCAAAGAATGGGGAAAGAAAGCCCAAAGAAAGCCCAAAGAAAGGGGAAACAAAGCCCAAAGAAAGGGGAAAGAAAGCCCAAAGAAAGGGGAAAGAAAGCCCAAAGAAAGCCCAAAGAAAGCCCAAAGAAAGCCCACAGAAAGGGGAAAGAAAGCCCAAAGAAAGGAGAAAGAAACCACAAAGAAGGGGGAAAGAAAGCCCAAAGAAAGGGGAAAGAAAGCCCAAAGAAAGCCCAAAGAAAGTGGAAAGAAAGGGGAAAGAAAGCCCAAAGAAAGCCCAAAGAAAGTGGAAAGAAAGCCCAAAGAAACCCCAAAGAAAGGGGAAAGAAAGGGGAAAGAAAGCCCAAAGAAAGGGGAAAGAAAGCTCAAAGAAAGCCCAAAGAAAGGGGAAAGAAAGCCCAAAGAAAGGGGAAAGAAAGCCCAAAGAAAGCCCAAAGAAAGTGGAAAGAATGACCAAAGAAAGCCCAAAGAAAGGGGAATGAAAGCCCAAAGAAAGCCCAAAGAAAGCCCAAAGAAAGCCCAAAGAAAGCCTAAAGAAAGCCTAAAGAAAGCCCAAAGAAAGGGGAAACAAAGCCCAATGAAAGGGGAAAGAAAGCCCAAAGAAAGCCCAAAGAAAGGGGAAAGAAAGCCCAAAGAAAGGGGAAAGAAAGCCCAAAGAAAGCCCAAACAAAGGGGAAAGAAAGCCCAAAGAAAGCCCAAAGAAAGGGGAAAGAAAGCCCAAAGAAAGGGGAAAGAAAGCTCAAAGAAAGCCCAAAGAAAGGGGAAAGAAAGCCCAAAGAAAGGGGAAAGAAAGCCCAAAGAAAGGGGCAAGAAACCCAAAGAAAGGGGAAAGAAAGCCAAAAGAAAGGGGAAAGAAAGCCCAAAGAAAGCCCAAAGAAAGGGGAAAGAAAGCCCAAAGAAAGGGGAAATAAAGCCCAGAGAAAGCCCAAAGAAAGCCCAAAGAAAGCCCAAAGAAAGCCCAAAGAAAAGGGAGAGAAAGCCCAAAGAAAGGGGAAAGAAAGCCCAAAGAAAGGGGAAAGACAGCCCAAAGAAAGGGGAAAGAAAGCCCAAAGAAGGGGGAAAGAAAGCCCAAAGAAAGCCCAAAGAAAGGGGAAAGAAAGCCCAAAGAAAAGGGAAAGAAAGCCCAAAGAAAGTGGAAAGAAAGGGGAAAGAAAGCCCAAAGAAAGCCCAAAGAAAGCCCAAAGAAAGGGGAAAGAAAGCGCAAAGAAAGCCCAAAGAAAGGGGAAAGAAAGCCCAAAGAAAGGGGAAAGAAAGCCCAAAGAAAGGGGAAAGAAAGCCCAAAGAAAGGGGAAAGAAAGCCCAAAGAAAGGGGAAAGAAAGCCCAAAGAAAGGGGAAAGAAAGCCCAAAGAAAGCCCAAAGAAAGGGGAAAGAAAGCCCAAAGAAAGGGGATAGAAATCCCAAAGAAAGGGGAAAGAAAGCCCAAAGAAAGCCCAAAGAAAGGGGAAAGAAAGACCAAAGAAAGCCCAAAGAAAGGGGAAAGAAAGCTCAAAGAAAGCCCAAAGAAAGGGGAATGAAAGCCCAAAGAAAGCCCAAAGAATGCCCAAAGAAAACCCAAAGAAAGGGGAAAGAAAGCCCTAAGAAAGCCCAAAGAAACCCGAAGGAAAGCACAAAGAAAGGGGAAAGAAAGCCCAAAGAAAGGGGAAAGAAAGCCCAAAGAAAGCCCTAAGAAAGGGGAAAGAAAGCCCAAAGAAAGCCCTAAGAAAGCCCAAAGAAAGTGGAAAGAAAGGGGAAAGAAAGCCCAAAGAAAGCCCAAAGAAAGGGGAAAGAAATCCCAGAGAGAGCCCAAAGAAAGCCCAAAGAAAGCCCAAAGAAAGTCCAAAGAAAAGGGAAAGAAAGCCCAAAGAAATGGGAAAGAAAGCCCAAAGAAAGGGGAAAGAAAGCCCAAAGAAAGGGGAAAGAAAGCCCAAAGAAAGGGGAAAGAAAGCCCAAAGAAAGCCCAAAGAAAGGGGAAAGAAAGCCCAAAGAAATGGGAAGGAAAGCCCAAAGAAAGCCCAAAGAAAGGGGAAAGAAAGCCAAAAGAAAGCCTAAAGAAAGCCTAAAGAAAGCCCAAAGACAGGGGAAACAAAGCCCAAAGAAAGGGGAAAGAACGCCCAAAGAAAGGGGAAAGAAAGCCCAAAGAAAGCCCAAAGAAAGGGGAAAGAAAGCCCAAAGAAATGGGAAAGAAAGCCCAAAGAAAGCCCAAAGAAAGGGGAAAGAAAGCCAAAAGAAAGCCTAAAGAAAGCCTAAAGAAAGCCCAAAGACAGGGGAAACAAAGCCCAAAGAAAGGGGAAAGAACGCCCAAAGAAAGGGGAAAGAACGCCCAAAGAAAGGGGAAAGAAAGCCCAAAGAAAGCCCAAAGAAAGGGGAAACAAATCCCAAAGAAAGGGGAAAGAAAGCCCAAAGAAAGCCCAAAGATAGGGGAAAGAAAGCCCAAAGAAAGGGGAATGACAGCCCAAAGAAAGCCCAAAGAAAGGGGAAAGAAAGCCCAAAGAAAGAGGAAAGAAAGCCCAAAGAAAGGCTAAAGAAAGCCCAAAGAAAGGGGAAAGAAAGCCCAAAGAAAGGGGAAAGAAAGCCCAAAGAAAGCCCAAAGAAAGCCCAAAGAAAGGGGAAAGAAACCCAAAGAAAGCCCAAAGAAAGGGGAAAGAAAGCCCAAAGAAAGGGGAAAGAAAGCCCAAAGAAAGGGGAAAGAAAGCCCAAAGAAAGCCCTAAGAAAGGGGAAAGAAAGCCCAAAGAAAGCCCTAAGAAAGCCCAAAGAAAGTGGAAAGAAAGGGGAAAGAAAGCCCAAAGAAAGCCCAAAGAAAGGGGAAAGAAATCCCAGAGAGAGCCCAAAGAAAGCCCAAAGAAAGCCCAAAGAAAGTCCAAAGAAAAGGGAAAGAAAGCCCAAAGAAAGGGGAAAGAAAGCCCAAAGAAAGGGGAAAGAAAGCCCAAAGAAAGGGGAAAGAAAGCCCAAAGAAAGGGGAAAGAAAGCCCAAAGAAAGCCCAAAGAAAGGGGAAAGAAAGCCCAAAGAAATGGGAAAGAAAGCCCAAAGAAAGCCCAAAGAAAGGGGAAAGAAAGCCAAAAGAAAGCCTAAAGAAAGCCTAAAGAAAGCCCAAAGACAGGGGAAACAAAGCCCAAAGAAAGGGGAAAGAACGCCCAAAGAAAGGGGAAAGAAAGCCCAAAGAAAGCCCAAAGAAAGGGGAAAGAAAGCCCAAAGAAATGGGAAAGAAAGCCCAAAGAAAGCCCAAAGAAAGGGGAAAGAAAGCCAAAAGAAAGCCTAAAGAAAGCCTAAAGAAAGCCCAAAGACAGGGGAAACAAAGCCCAAAGAAAGGGGAAAGAACGCCCAAAGAAAGGGGAAAGAACGCCCAAAGAAAGGGGAAAGAAAGCCCAAAGAAAGCCCAAAGAAAGGGGAAACAAATCCCAAAGAAAGGGGAAAGAAAGCCCAAAGAAAGCCCAAAGATAGGGGAAAGAAAGCCCAAAGAAAGGGGAATGACAGCCCAAAGAAAGCTCAAAGAAAGGGGAAAGAAAGCCCAAAGAAAGAGGAAAGAAAGCCCAAAGAAAGGCTAAAGAAAGCCCAAAGAAAGGGGAAAGAAAGCCCAAAGAAAGGGGAAAGAAAGCCCAAAGAAAGCCCAAAGAAAGCCCAAAGAAAGGGGAAAGAAACCCAAAGAAAGCCCAAAGAAAGGGGAAAGAAAGCCCAAAGAAAGGGGAAAGAAAGCCCAAAGAAAGCCCAAAGAAAGCCCACAGAAAGGGGAAAGAAAGCCCAAAGAAAGGAGAAAGAAACCACAAAGAAGGGGGAAAGAAAGCCCAAAGAAAGTGGAAAGAAAGGGGAAAGAAAGCCCAAAGAAAGCCCAAAGAAAGTGGAAAGAAAGCCCAAAGAAACCCCAAAGAAAGGGGAAAGAAAGGGGAAAGAAAGCCCAAAGAAAGGGGAAAGAAAGCTCAAAGAAAGCCCAAAGAAAGGGGAAAGAAAGCCCAAAGAAAGGGGAAAGAAAGCCCAAAGAAAGCCCAAAGAAAGTGGAAAGAATGACCAAAGAAAGCCCAAATAAAGGGGAATGAAAGCCCAAAGAAAGCCCAAAGAAAGCCCAAAGAAAGGGGAAAGAAAGCCCAAAGAAACGGGAAAGAAAGCCCAAAGAAAGCCCAAAGAAAGGGGAAAGAAAGCCCAAAGAAAGCCCAAAGAAAGGGGAAAGAAAGCCCAAAGAAACGGGAAAGAAAGCCCAAAGAAATCCCAAAGAAAGGGGAAAGAATGCCCAAAGAAAGGGAAAGAAAGCCCAAAGAAAGCCCAAAGAAAGGGGAAAGAAAGGGGAAAGAAAGCCCAAGGAAAGGGGAAAGAAAGCGCAAAAAAAGCCCAAAGAAAGGGGAAAGAAAGCCCAAAGAAAGGGGAAAGAAAGCCCAAAGAAAGCCCAAAGATAGGGGAAAGAAAGCCCAAAGAAAGGGGAAAGAAAGCTCAAAGAAAGCCCAAAGAAAGGGGAAAGAAAGCCCAAAGAAAGGGGAAAGAAAGCCCAAAGAAAGGGGAAAGAAAGCCCAAATAAAGGGGAAAGAAAGCCCAAAGAAAGGGGAAAGAAAGCCCAAAGCAAGGGGAAAGACAGCCCAAAGAAAGGGGAAAGAAAGCCCAAAGAAAGGGGAAAGAAAGCCCAAAGAAAGCCCAAAGAAAGGGGAAAGAAAGCCCAAAGAAAAGGGAAAGAAAGCCCAAAGAAAGCCCAAAGAAAGGGGAAAGAAAGCCCAAAGAAAGGGGAAAGAAAGCCCAAAGAAAGGGGAAAGAAAGCCCAAAGAAAGGGGAAAGAAAGCCCAAAGAAAGGGGAAAGAAAGCCCAAAGCAAGGGGAAAGACAGCCCAAAGAAAGGGGAAAGAAAGCCCAAAGAAAGGGGAAAGAAAGCCCAAAGAAAGCCCAAAGAAAGGGGAAAGAAAGCCCAAAGAAAAGGGAAAGAAAGCCCAAAGAAAGCCCAAAGAAAGGGGAAACAAAGCCCAAAGAAAGGGGAAAGAAAGCCCAAAGAAAGCCCAAAGAAAGGGGAAAGAAAGCCCAAAGAAATGGGAAAGAAAGCCCAAAGAAAGCCCAAAGAATGGGGAAAGAAAGCCCAAAGAAAGCCCAAAGAAAGGGGAAACAAAGCCCAAAGAAAGGGGAAAGAAAGCCCAAAGAAAGGGGAAAGAAAGCCCAAAGAAAGCCCAAAGAAAGCCCAAAGAAAGCCCACAGAAAGGGGAAAGAAAGCCCAAAGAAAGGAGAAAGAAACCACAAAGAAGGGGGAAAGAAAGCCCAAAGAAAGGGGAAAGAAAGCCCAAAGAAAGCCCAAAGAAAGTGGAAAGAAAGGGGAAAGAGAGCCCAAAGAAAGCCCAAAGAAAGTGGAAAGAAAGCCCAAAGAAACCCCAAAGAAAGGGGAAAGAAAGGGGAAAGAAAGCCCAAAGAAAGGGGAAAGACCGCTTAAAGAAAGCCCAAAGAAAGGGGAAAGAAAGCCCAAAGAAAGGGGAAAGAAAGCCCAAAGAAAGCCCAAAGAAAGTGGAAAGAATGACCAAAGAAAGCCCAAAGAAAGGGGAATGAAAGCCCAAAGAAAGCCCAAAGAAAGCCCAAAGAAAGCCCAAAGAAAGCCTAAAGAAAGCCTAAAGAAAGCCCAAAGAAAGGGGAAACAAAGCCCAATGAAAGGGGAAAGAAAGCCCAAAGAAAGCCCAAAGAAAGGGGAAAGAAAGCCCAAAGAAAGGGGAAAGAAAGCCCAAAGAAAGCCCAAACAAAGGGGAAAGAAAGCCCAAAGAAAGCCCAAAGAAAGGGGAAAGAAAGCCCAAAGAAAGGGGAAAGAAAGCTCAAAGAAAGCCCAAAGAAAGGGGAAAGAAAGCCCAAAGAAAGGGGAAAGAAAGCCCAAAGAAAGGGGCAAGAAACCCAAAGAAAGGGGAAAGAAAGCCCAAAGAAAGGGGAAAGAAAGCCCAAAGAAAGCCCAAAGAAAGGGGAAAGAAAGCCCAAAGAAAGGGGAAATAAAGCCCAGAGAAAGCCCAAAGAAAGCCCAAAGAAAGCCCAAAGAAAGCCCAAAGAAAAGGGAGAGAAAGCCCAAAGAAAGGGGAAAGAAAGCCCAAAGAAAGGGGAAAGACAGCCCAAAGAAAGGGGAAAGAAAGCCCAAAGAAGGGGGAAAGAAAGCCCAAAGAAAGCCCAAAGAAAGGGGAAAGAAAGCCCAAAGAAAAGGGAAAGAAAGCCCAAAGAAAGTGGAAAGAAAGGGGAAAGAAAGCCCAAAGAAAGCCCAAAGAAAGCCCAAAGAAAGGGGAAAGAAAGCGCAAAGAAAGCCCAAAGAAAGGGGAAAGAAAGCCCAAAGAAAGGGGAAAGAAAGCCCAAAGAAAGGGGAAAGAAAGCCCAAAGAAAGGGGAAAGAAAGCCCAAAGAAAGCCCAAAGAAAGGGGAAAGAAAGCCCAAAGAAAGGGGATAGAAATCCCAAAGAAAGGGGAAAGAAAGCCCAAAGAAAGCCCAAAGAAAGGGGAAAGAAAGACCAAAGAAAGCCCAAAGAAAGGGGAAAGAAAGCTCAAAGAAAGCCCAAAGAAAGGGGAATGAAAGCCCAAAGAAAGCCCAAAGAATGCCCAAAGAAAACCCAAAGAAAGGGGAAAGAAAGCCCTAAGAAAGCCCAAAGAAACCCGAAGGAAAGCACAAAGAAAGGGGAAAGAAAGCCCAAAGAAAGGGGAAAGAAAGCCCAAAGAAAGCCCTAAGAAAGGGGAAAGAAAGCCCAAAGAAAGCCCTAAGAAAGCCCAAAGAAAGTGGAAAGAAAGGGGAAAGAAAGCTCAAAGAAAGCCCAAAGAAAGGGGAAAGAAAGCCCAAAGAAAGGGGAAAGAAAGCCCAAAGAAAGCCCAAAGAAAGTGGAAAGAATGACCAAAGAAAGCCCAAAGAAAGGGGAATGAAAGCCCAAAGAAAGCCCAAAGAAAGCCCAAAGAAAGCCCAAAGAAAGGGGAAAGAAAGCCCAAAGAAAGCCCAAAGAAAGCCCAAAGAAAGCCCAAAGAAAGGGGAAAGAAAGCCCAAAGAAACGGGAAAGAAAGCCCAAAGAAAGCCCAAAGAAAGGGGAAAGAAAGCCCAAAGAAAGCCCAAAGAAAGTGGAAAGAAAAGGGAAAGAAAGCCCAAAGAAAGCCCAAAGAAAGCCCAAAGAAAGGGGAAAGAATGCCCAAAGAAAGGGAAAGAAAGCCCAAAGAAAGCCCAAAGAAAGGGGAAAGAAAGGGGAAAGAAAGCCCAAGGAAAGGGGAAAGAAAGCGCAAAAAAAGCCCAAAGAAAGGGGAAAGAAAGCCCAAAGAAAGGGGAAAGAAAGCTCAAAGAAAGCCCAAAGAAAGGGGAAAGAAAGCCCAAAGAAAGGGGAAAGAAAGCCCAAAGAAAGGGGAAAGAAAGCCCAAAGAAAGGGGAAAGAAAGCCCAAAGAAAGGGGAAAGAAAGCCCAAAGCAAGGGGAAAGACAGCCCAAAGAAAGGGGAAAGAAAGCCCAAAGAAAGGGGAAAGAAAGCCCAAAGAAAGCCCAAAGAAAGGGGAAAGAAAGCCCAAAGAAAAGGGAAAGAAAGCCCAAAGAAAGCCCAAAGAAAGGGGAAACAAAGCCCAAAGAAAGGGGAAAGAAAGCCCAAAGAAAGCCCAAAGAAAGGGGAAAGAAAGCCCAAAGAAATGGGAAAGAAAGCCCAAAGAAAGCCCAAAGAATGGGGAAAGAAAGCCCAAAGAAACCCCAAAGAAAGGGGAAAGAAAGCCCAAAGAAAGGGGAAAGAAAGCCCAAAGAAAGCCCAAAGAAAGTGGAAAGAATGACCAAAGAAAGCCCAAAGAAAGGGGAATGAAAGCCCAAAGAAAGCCCAAAGAAAGCCCAAAGAAAGCCCAAATAAAGGGGAAAGAAAGCCCAAAGAAATCCCAAAGAAAGCCCAAAGAAAGCCCAAAGAAACGGGAAAGAAAGCCCAAAGAAAGCCCAAAGAAAGGGGAAACAAAGCCCAAAGAAAGGGGAAAGAAAGCCCAAAGAAAGCCCAAAGAAAGGGGAAAGAAAGCCCAAAGAAAGGGGAAAGAAAGCCCAAAGAAAGGGGAAAGAAAGCCCAAAGAAAAGGGAAAGAAAGCCCAAAGAAAGCCCAAAGAAAGCCTAAAGAAAGCCTAAAGAAAGCCCAAAGAAAGGGGAAAAAAAGCCCAATGAAAGGGGAAAGAAAGCCCAAAGAAAGCCCAAAGAAAGGGGAAAGAAAGCCCAAAGAAAGGGGATAGAAATCCCAAAGAAAGGGGCAAGAAAGCCCAAAGAAAGCCCAAAGAAAGGGGAAAGAAAGACCAAAGAAAGCCCAAAGAAAGGGGAAAGAAAGCTCAAAGAAAGCCCAAAGAAAGGGGAATGAAAGCCCAAAGAAAGCCCAAAGAAAGCCCAAAGAAAACCCAAAGAAAGGGGAAAGAAAGCCCTAAGAAAGCCCAAAGAAACCCGAAGGAAAGCACAAAGAAAGGGGAAAGAAAGCCCAAAGAAAGGGAAAGAAAGCCCAAAGAAAGCCCTAAGAAAGGTGAAAGAAAGCCCAAAGAAAGCCCAAAGAAAGGGGAAAGAAAGCCCAGAGAGAGCCCAAAGAAAGCCCAAAGAAAGCCCAAAGAAAGTCCAAAGAAAAGGGAAAGAAAGCCCAAAGAAAGGGGAAAGAAAGCCCAAAGAAAGGGGAAAGAAAGCCCAAAGAAAGGGGAATGAAAGCCCAAAGAAAGGGGAAAGAAAGCCCAAAGAAAGCCCAAAGAAAGGGTAAAGAAAGCCCAAAGAAAAGGGAAAGAAAGCCCAAAGAAAGCCCAAAGAAAGGGGAAAGAAAGCCAAAAGAAAGCCTAAAGAAAGCCTAAAGAAAGCCCAAAGAAAGGGGAAACAAAGCCCAAAGAAAGGGGAAAGAAAGCCCAAAGAAAGGGGAAAGAACGCCCAAAGAAAGGGGGAAGAAAGCCCAAAGAAAGCCCAAAGAAAGGGGAAACAAATCCCAAAGAAAGGGGAAAGAAAGCCCAAAGAAAGCCCAAAGATAGGGGAAAGAAAGCCCAAAGAAAGGGGAATGACAGCCCAAAGAAAGCCCAAAGAAAGGGGAAAGAAAGCCCAAAGAAAGAGGAAAGAAAGCCCAAAGAAAGGGGAAAGAAAGCCCAAAGAAAGGGGAAAGAAAGCCCAAAGAAAGGGGAAAGAAAGCCCAAAGAAAGCCCAAAGAAAGGGAAAAGAAACCCAAAGAAAGCCCAAAGAAAGCCCAAGGAAAGCCCAAAGAAAGGGGAAAGAAAGCCCAAAGAAAGGGGAAAGAAAGCCCAAAGAAAGCCCAAAGAAAGCCCAAAGAAAGCCCACAGAAAGGGGAAAGAAAGCCCAAAGAAAGGAGAAAGAAACCACAAAGAAGGGGGAAAGAAAGCCCAAAGAAAGGGGAAAGAAAGCCCAAAGAAAGCCCAAAGAAAGTGGAAAGAAAGGGGAAAGAAAGCCCAAAGAAAGCCCAAAGAAAGTGGAAAGAAAGCCCAAAGAAACCCCAAAGAAAGGGGAAAGAAAGGGGAAAGAAAGCCCAAAGAAAGGGGAAAGAAAGCTCAAAGAAAGCCCAAAGAAAGGGGAAAGAAAGCCCAAAGAAAGGGGAAAGAAAGCCCAAAGAAAGCCCAAAGAAAGTGGAAAGAATGACCAAAGAAAGCCCAAATAAAGGGGAATGAAAGCCCAAAGAAAGCCCAAAGAAGGCCCAAAGAAAGCCCAAAGAAAGGGGAAAGAAAGCCCAAAGAAAGCCCAAAGAAAGCCCAAAGAAAGGAGAAAGAAAGCCCAAAGAAACGGGAAAGAAAGCCCAAAGAAAGCCCAAAGAAAGGGGAAAGAAAGCCCAAAGAAAGCCCAAAGAAAGGGGAAAGAAAGTGGAAAGAAAAGGGAAAGAAAGACAAAGAAAGCCCAAAGAAAGCCCAAAGAAAGGGGAAAGAATGCCCAAAGAAAGGGAAAGAAAGCCCAAAGAAAGCCTAAAGAAAGGGGAAAGAAAGGGGAAAGAAAGCCCAAGGAAAGGGGAAAGAAAGCGCAAAAAAAGCCCAAAGAAAGGGGAAAGAAAGCCCAAAGAAAGGGGAAAGAAAGCCCAAGGAAAGCCCAAAGATAGGGGAAAGAAAGCCCAAAGAAAGGGGAAAGAAAGCTCAAAGAAAGCCCAAAGAAAGGGGAAAGAAAGCCCAAAGAAAGGGGAAAGAAAGCCCAAAGAAAGGGGAAAGAAAGCCCAAAGAAAGGGGAAAGAAAGCCCAAAGAAAGGGGAAAGAAAGCCCAAAGCAAGGGGAAAGACAGCCCAAAGAAAGGGGAAAGAAAGCCCAAAGAAAGGGGAAAGAAAGCCCAAAGAAAGCCCAAAGAAAGGGGAAAGAAAGCCCAAAGAAAAGGGAAAGAAAGCCCAAAGAAAGCCCAAAGAAAGGGGAAACAAAGCCCAAAGAAAGGGGAAAGAAAGCCCAAAGAAAGCCCAAAGAAAGGGGAAAGAAAGCCCAAAGAAATGGGAAAGAAAGCCCAAAGAAAGCCCAAAGAATGGGGAAAGAAAGCCCAAAGAAAGCCCAAAGAAAGGGGAAAGAAAGCCCAAAGAAAGCCCAAAGAAAGCCCAAAGAAAGTGGAAAGAAAAGGGAAAGAAAGCCCAAAGAAAGCCCAAAGAAAGCCCAAAGAAAGGGGAAAGAATGCCCAAAGAAAGGGAAAGAAAGCCCAAAGAAAGCCCAAAGAAAGGGGAAAGAAAGGGGAAAGAAAGCCCAAGGAAAGGGGAAAGAAAGCGCAAAAAAAGCCCAAAGAAAGGGGAAAGAAAGCCCAAAGAAAGGGGAAAGAAAGCCCAAAGAAAGCCCAAAGAAAGGGGAAAGAAAGCCCAAAGAAAGGGGAAAGAAAGCTCAAAGAAAGCCCAAAGAAAGGGGAAAGAAAGCCCAAAGAAAGGGGAAAGAAAGCCCAAAGAAAGGGGAAAGAAAGCCCAAAGAAAGGGGAAAGAAAGCCCAAAGAAAGGGGAAAGAAAGCCCAAAGCAAGGGGAAAGACAGCCCAAAGAAAGGGGAAAGAAAGCCCAAAGAAAGGGGAAAGAAAGCCCAAAGAAAGCCCAAAGAAAGGGGAAAGAAAGCCCAAAGAAAAGGGAAAGAAAGCCCAAAGAAAGCCCAAAGAAAGGGGAAACAAAGCCCAAAGAAAGGGGAAAGAAAGCCCAAAGAAAGCCCAAAGAAAGGGGAAAGAAAGCCCAAAGAAATGGGAAAGAAAGCCCAAAGAAAGCCCAAAGAATGGGGAAAGAAAGCCCAAAGAAACCCCAAAGAAAGGGGAAAGAAAGCCCAAAGAAAGGGGAAAGAAAGCCCAAAGAAAGCCCAAAGAAAGTGGAAAGAATGACCAAAGAAAGCCCAAAGAAAGGGGAATGAAAGCCCAAAGAAAGCCCAAAGAAAGCCCAAAGAAAGCCCAAATAAAGGGGAAAGAAAGCCCAAACAAATCCCAAAGAAAGCCCAAAGAAAGCCCAAAGAAACGGGAAAGAAAGCCCAAAGAAAGCCCAAAGAAAGGGGAAACAAAGCCCAAAGAAAGGGGAAAGAAAGCCCAAAGAAAGCCCAAAGAAAGGGGAAAGAAAGCCCAAAGAAAGGGGAAAGAAAGCCCAAAGAAAGGGGAAAGAAAGCCCAAAGAAAAGGGAAAGAAAGCCCAAAGAAAGCCCAAAGAAAGCCTAAAGAAAGCCTAAAGAAAGCCCAAAGAAAGGGGAAAAAAAGCCCAATGAAAGGGGAAAGAAAGCCCAAAGAAAGCCCAAAGAAAGGGGAAAGAAAGCCCAAAGAAAGGGGATAGAAATCCCAAAGAAAGGGGCAAGAAAGCCCAAAGAAAGCCCAAAGAAAGGGGAAAGAAAGACCAAAGAAAGCCCAAAGAAAGGGGAAAGAAAGCTCAAAGAAAGCCCAAAGAAAGGGGAATGAAAGCCCAAAGAAAGCCCAAAGAAAGCCCAAAGAAAACCCAAAGAAAGGGGAAAGAAAGCCCTAAGAAAGCCCAAAGAAACCCGAAGGAAAGCACAAAGAAAGGGGAAAGAAAGCCCAAAGAAAGGGAAAGAAAGCCCAAAGAAAGCCCTAAGAAAGGTGAAAGAAAGCCCAAAGAAAGCCCAAAGAAAGGGGAAAGAAAGCCCAGAGAGAGCCCAAAGAAAGCCCAAAGAAAGCCCAAAGAAAGTCCAAAGAAAAGGGAAAGAAAGCCCAAAGAAAGGGGAAAGAAAGCCCAAAGAAAGGGGAAAGAAAGCCCAAAGAAAGGGGAAAGAAAGCCCAAAGAAAGGGGAAAGAAAGCCCAAAGAAAGCCCAAAGAAAGGGTAAAGAAAGCCCAAAGAAAAGGGAAAGAAAGCCCAAAGAAAGCCCAAAGAAAGGGGAAAGAAAGCCAAAAGAAAGCCTAAAGAAAGCCTAAAGAAAGCCCAAAGAAAGGGGAAACAAAGCCCAAAGAAAGGGGAAAGAAAGCCCAAAGAAAGGGGAAAGAACGCCCAAAGAAAGGGGGAAGAAAGCCCAAAGAAAGCCCAAAGAAAGGGGAAACAAATCCCAAAGAAAGGGGAAAGAAAGCCCAAAGAAAGCCCAAAGATAGGGAAAGAAAGCCCAAAGAAAGGGGAATGACAGCCCAAAGAAAGCCCAAAGAAAGGGGAAAGAAAGCCCAAAGAAAGAGGAAAGAAAGCCCAAAGAAAGGGGAAAGAAAGCCCAAAGAAAGGGGAAAGAAAGCCCAAAGAAAGGGGAAAGAAAGCCCAAAGAAAGCCCAAAGAAAGCCCAAAGAAAGGGAAAAGAAACCCAAAGAAAGCCCAAAGAAAGCCCAAGGAAAGCCCAAAGAAAGGGGAAAGAAAGCCCAAAGAAAGGGGAAAGAAAGCCCAAAGAAAGCCCAAAGAAAGCCCAAAGAAAGCCCACAGAAAGGGGAAAGAAAGCCCAAAGAAAGGAGAAAGAAACCACAAAGAAGGGGGAAAGAAAGCCCAAAGAAAGGGGAAAGAAAGCCCAAAGAAAGCCCAAAGAAAGTGGAAAGAAAGGGGAAAGAAAGCCCAAAGAAAGCCCAAAGAAAGTGGAAAGAAAGCCCAAAGAAACCCCAAAGAAAGGGGAAAGAAAGGGGAAAGAAAGCCCAAAGAAAGGGGAAAGAAAGCTCAAAGAAAGCCCAAAGAAAGGGGAAAGAAAGCCCAAAGAAAGGGGAAAGAAAGCCCAAAGAAAGCCCAAAGAAAGTGGAAAGAATGACCAAAGAAAGCCCAAATAAAGGGGAATGAAAGCCCAAAGAAAGCCCAAAGAAGGCCCAAAGAAAGCCCAAAGAAAGGGGAAAGAAAGCCCAAAGAAAGCCCAAAGAAAGCCCAAAGAAAGGAGAAAGAAAGCCCAAAGAAACGGGAAAGAAAGCCCAAAGAAAGCCCAAAGAAAGGGGAAAGAAAGCCCAAAGAAAGCCCAAAGAAAGCCCAAAGAAAGTGGAAAGAAAAGGGAAAGAAAGACAAAGAAAGCCCAAAGAAAGCCCAAAGAAAGGGGAAAGAATGCCCAAAGAAAGGGAAAGAAAGCCCAAAGAAAGCCTAAAGAAAGGGGAAAGAAAGGGGAAAGAAAGCCCAAGGAAAGGGGAAAGAAAGCGCAAAAAAAGCCCAAAGAAAGGGGAAAGAAAGCCCAAGAAAGGGGAAAGAAAGCCCAAGGAAAGCCCAAAGATAGGGGAAAGAAAGCCCAAAGAAAGGGGAAAGAAAGCTCAAAGAAAGCCCAAAGAAAGGGGAAAGAAAGCCCAAAGAAAGGGGAAAGAAAGCCCAAAGAAAGGGGAAAGAAAGCCCAAAGAAAGGGGAAAGAAAGCCCAAAGAAAGGGGAAAGAAAGCCCAAAGCAAGGGGAAAGACAGCCCAAAGAAAGGGGAAAGAAAGCCCAAAGAAAGGGGAAAGAAAGCCCAAAGAAAGCCCAAAGAAAGGGGAAAGAAAGCCCAAAGAAAAGGGAAAGAAAGCCCAAAGAAAGCCCAAAGAAAGGGGAAACAAAGCCCAAAGAAAGGGGAAAGAAAGCCCAAAGAAAGCCCAAAGAAAGGGGAAAGAAAGCCCAAAGAAATGGGAAAGAAAGCCCAAAGAAAGCCCAAAGAATGGGGAAAGAAAGCCCAAAGAAAGCCCAAAGAAAGGGGAAACAAAGCCCAAAGAAAGGGGAAAGAAAGCCCAAAGAAAGGGGAAAGAAAGCCCAAAGAAAGCCCAAAGAAAGCCCAAAGAAAGCCCACAGAAAGGGGAAAGAAAGCCCAAAGAAAGGAGAAAGAAACCACAAAGAAGGGGGAAAGAAAGCCCAAAGAAAGGGGAAAGAAAGCCCAAAGAAAGCCCAAAGAAAGTGGAAAGAAAGGGGAAAGAAAGCCCAAAGAAAGCCCAAAGAAAGTGGAAAGAAAGCCCAAAGAAACCCCAAAGAAAGGGGAAAGAAAGGGGAAAGAAAGCCCAAAGAAAGGGGAAAGAAAGCTCAAAGAAAGCCCAAAGAAAGGGGAAAGAAAGCCCAAAGAAAGGGGAAAGAAAGCCCAAAGAAAGCCCAAAGAAAGTGTAAAGAATGACCAAAGAAAGCCCAAAGAAAGGGGAATGAAAGCCCAAAGAAAGCCCAAAGAAAGCCCAAAGAAAGCCCAAAGAAAGCCTAAAGAAAGCCTAAAGAAAGCCCAAAGACAGGGGAAACAAAGCCCAATGAAAGGGGAAAGAAAGCCCAAAGAAAGCCCAAAGAAAGGGGAAAGAAAGCCCAAAGAAAGGGGAAAGAAAGCCCAAAGAAAGCCCAAACAAAGGGGAAAGAAAGCCCAAAGAAAGCCCAAAGAAACGGGAAAGAAAGCCCAAAGAAAGGGGAAAGAAAGCTCAAAGAAAGCCCAAAGAAAGGGGAAAGAAAGCCCAAAGAAAGGGGAAAGAAAGCCCAAAGAAAGGGGCAAGAAACCCAAAGAAAGGGGAAAGAAAGCCCAAAGAAAGGGGAAAGAAAGCCCAAAGAAAGCCCAAAGAAAGGGGAAAGAAACCCAAAGAAAGGGGAAATAAAGCCCAGAGAAAGCCCAAAGAAAGCCCAAAGAAAGCCCAAAGAAAGCCCAAAGAAAAGGGAGAGAAAGCCCAAAGAAAGGGGAAAGAAAGCCCAAAGAAAGGGGAAAGACAGCCCAAAGAAAGGGGAAAGAAAGCCCAAAGAAGGGGGAAAGAAAGCCCAAAGAAAGCCCAAAGAAAGGGGAAAGAAAGCCCAAAGAAAAGGGAAAGAAAGCCCAAAGAAAGTGGAAAGAAAGGGGAAAGAAAGCCCAAAGAAAGCCCAAAGAAAGCCCAAAGAAAGGGGAAAGAAAGCCCAAAGAAAGGGGAAACAAAGCCCAAAGAAAGGGGAAAGAAAGCCCAAAGAAAGGGGAAAGAAAGTTCAAAGAAAGGGGAAAGAAAGCCCAAAGAAAGCCCAAAGAAAGGGGAAAGAAAGCCCAGAGAAAGGGGATAGAAATCCCAAAGAAAGGGGAAAGAAAGCCCAAAGAAAGCCCAAAGAAAGGGGAAAGAAAGACCAAAGAAAGCCCAAAGAAAGGGGAAAGAAAGCTCAAAGAAAGCCAAAAGAAAGGGGAATGAAAGCCCAAAGAAAGCCCAAAGAAAGCCCAAAGAAAACCCAAAGAAAGGGGAAAGAAAGCCCTAAGAAAGCCCAAAGAAACCCGAAGGAAAGCACAAAGAAAGGGGAAAGAAAGCCCAAAGAAAGGGGAAAGAAAGCCCAAAGAAAGCCCTAAGAAAGGGGAAAGAAAGCCCAAAGAAAGCCCTAAGAAAGCCCAAAGAAAGTGGAAAGAAAGGGGAAAGAAAGCCCAAAGAAAGCCCAAAGAAAGGGGAAAGAAAGCCAGAGAGAGCCCAAAGAAAGCCCAAAGAAAGCCCAAAGAAAGTCCAAAGAAAAGGGAAAGAAAGCCCAAAGAAAGGGGAAAGAAAGCCCAAAGAAAGGGGAAAGAAAGCCCAAAGAAAGGGGAAAGAAAGCCCAAAGAAAGGGGAAAGAAAGCCCAAAGAAAGCCCAAAGAAAGGGGAAAGAAAGCCCAAAGAAAAGGGAAAGAAAGCCAAAGAAAGCCCAAAGAAAGGGGAAAGAAAGCCAAAAGAAAGCCTAAAGAAAGCCTAAAGAAAGCCCAAAGAAAGGGGAAACAAAGCCCAAAGAAAGGGGAAAGAACGCCCAAAGAAAGGGGAAAGAACGCCCAAAGAAAGGGGAAAGAAAGCCCAAAGAAAGCCCAAAGAAAGGGGAAACAAATCCCAAAGAAAGGGGAAAGAAAGCCCAAAGAAAGCCCAAAGATAGGGGAAAGAAAGCCCAAAGAAAGGGGAATGACAGCCCAAAGAAAGCCCAAAGAAAGGGGAAAGAAAGCCCAAAGAAAGAGGAAAGAAAGCCCAAAGAAAGGGGAAAGAAAGCCCAAAGAAAGGGGAAAGAAAGCCCAAAGAAAGGGGAAAGAAAGCCCAAAGAAAGCCCAAAGAAAGCCCAAAGAAAGGGGAAAGAAACCCAAAGAAAGCCCAAAGAAAGCCCAAGGAAAGCCCAAGAAAGGGGAAAGAAAGCCCAAAGAAAGGGGAAAGAAAGCCCAAAGAAAGCCCAAAGAAAGTACAAAGAAAGCCCACAGAAAGGCGAAAGAAAGCCCAAAGAAAGGAGAAAGAAACCACAAAGAAGGGGGAAAGAAAGCCCAAAGAAAGGGGAAAGAAAGCCCAAAGAAAGCCCAAAGAAAGTGGAAAGAAAGGGGAAAGAAAGCCCAAAGAAAGCCCAAAGAAAGTGGAAAGAAAGCCCAAAGAAACCCCAAAGAAAGGGGAAAGAAAGGGGAAAGAAAGCCCAAAGAAAGGGGAAAGAAAGCTCAAAGAAAGCCCAAAGAAAGGGGAAAGAAAGCCCAAAGAAAGGGGAAAGAAAGCCCAAAGAAAGCCCAAAGAAAGTGGAAAGAATGACCAAAGAAAGCCCAAAGAAAGGGGAATGAAAGCCCAAAGAAAGCCCAAAGAAAGCCCAAAGAAAGCCCAAAGAAAGGGGAAAGAAAGCCCAAAGAAAGCCCAAAGAAAGCCCAAAGAAAGCCCAAAGAAAGGGGAAAGAAAGCCCAAAGAAACGGGAAAGAAAGCCCAAAGAAAGCCCAAAGAAAGGGGAAAGAAAGCCCAAAGAAAGCCCAAAGAAAGTGGAAAGAAAAGGGAAAGAAAGTCCAAAGAAAGCCCAAAGAAAGCCCAAAGAAAGGGGAAAGAATGCCCAAAGAAAGGGAAAGAAAGCCCAAAGAAAGCCCAAAGAAAGGGGAAAGAAAGGGGAAGGAAAGCCCAAGGAAAGGGGAAAGAAAGCGCAAAAAAAGCCCAAAGAAAGGGGAAAGAAAGCCCAAAGAAAGGGGAAAGAAAGCCCAAAGAAAGCCCAAAGATAGGGGAAAGAAAGCCCAAAGAAAGGGGAAAGAAAGCTCAAAGAAAGCCCAAAGAAAGCCCAAAGAAAGCCCAAAGAAAGGGGAAAGAAAGCCCAAAGAAAGGGGAAAGAAAGCCCAAAGAAAGGGGAAAGAAAGCCCAAAGCAAGGGGAAAGACAGCCCAAAGAAAGGGGAAAGAAAGCCCAAAGAAAGGGGAAAGAAAGCAAAAAGAAAGCCCAAAGAAAGGGAAAGAAAGCCCAAAGAAAAGGGAAAGAAAGCCCAAAGAAAGCCCAAAGAAAGGGGAAACAAAGCCCAAAGAAAGGGGAAAGAAAGCCCAAAGAAAGCCCAAAGAAAGGGGAAAGAAAGCCCAAAGAAACCCCAAAGAAAGGGGAAAGAAAGGGGAAAGAAAGCCCAAAGAAAGGGGAAAGAAAGCTCAAAGAAAGCCCAAAGAAAGGGGAAAGAAAGCCCAAAGAAAGGGGAAGAAAGCCCAAAGAAAGCCCAAAGAAAGTGGAAAGAATGACCAAAGAAAGCCCAAAGAAAGGGGAATGAAAGCCCAAAGAAAGCCCAAAGAAAGCCCAAAGAAAGCCCCAATAAAGGGGAAAGAAAGCCCAAAGAAAGCCCAAAGAAAGCCCAAAGAAAGCCCAAAGAAACGGGAAAGAAAGCCCAAAGAAAGCCCAAAGAAAGGGGAAACAAAGCCCAAAGAAAGGGGAAAGAAAGCCCAAAGAAAGCCCAAAGAAAGGGGAAAGAAAGCCCAAATAAATGGGAAAGAAAGCCCAAAGAAAGCCCAAAGAATGGGGAAAGAAAGCCCAAAGAAAGCCCAAAGAAAGGGGAAACAAAGCCCAAAGAAAGGGGAAAGAAAGCCCAAAGAAAGCCCAAAGAAAGGGGAAAGAAAGCCCAAAGAAAGGGGAAAGACAGCCCAAAGAAAGCCCAAAGAAACGGGAAAGAAAGCCCAAAGAAAGGGGAAATAAAGCCCAAAGAAAGCCCAAAGAAAACCCAAAGAAATGGGAAAGAAAGCCCAAAGAAAGCCTAAAGAAAGGGGAAAGAAATCCCAAAGAAAGCCCAAAGAAAGGGGAAAGAAAGCCCAAAGAAAGCCCAAAGAAATGGGAAAGAAAGCCCAAACAAAGGGGAAAGAAAGCCCAAAGAAAACCCAAAGAAAGCCCAAAGAAAGCCCACAGAAAGCCCAAAGAAAGCCAAAAGAAAGCCCAAAGAAAGGGGAAAGAAAGCCCAAAGAAAGGGGAAAGAAAGCCCAAAGAAAGCCCAAAGAAAGGGGAAAGAAAGCGCAAAGAAAGCCCAAAGAAAGCCCAAAGAAAGGGTAAGGAAAGCCCAAAGAAAGCCCAAAGAAAGGGGAAAGAAAGCCCAAAGAAAGCCCAAAGAAAGCCCACAGAAAGCCCAAAGAAAGCCCAAAGAAAGCCCAAAGAAAGGCCAAAGAAAGGGGAAAGAAAGCCCAAAGAAAGGGGAAAGAAAGCCCAAAGAAATGGAATGACAGCCCAAAGAAAGGGGAAAGAAAGCCCAAAGAAAGGGGAAAGAAAGCCCAAAGAAAGCCCAAAGAAAGCCCAAAGAGAGTGGAAAGAAAGGGGAAAGAAAGCCCAAAGAAAGCCCAAGGAAATCCCAAAGAAAGGGGAAAGAAAGCCCAAAAATAGGGGAATGACAGCCCAAAGAAAGGGGAAAGAAAGCCCAAAGAAAGGGGAAAGAAAGCCCAAAGAAAGGGGAAAGAAAGCCCAAAGAAAGGGGAAAGAAAGCCCAAAGAAAGCCCAAAGAAAGCCCAAAGAAAGTGGAAAGAAAGGGGAAAGAAAGCCCAAAGAAAGCCAAAAGAAAGCCCAAGGAATGCCCAAAGAAAGGGGAAAGAAAGCCCAAAGAAAGGGGAGAGAAAGCCCAAAGAAAGGGGAATGACAGCCCAAGGAAAGGGGAAAGAAAGCCCAAAGAAAGGGGAAATAAAGCCCAAAGAAAGGGGAAAGAAAGCCCAAAGAAAGGGGTAAGAAAGCCCAAAGAAAGCCCAAAGAAAGGCCAAAGAAAGGGGAAAGAAAGCCCAAAGAAAGCCCAAAGAAAGGGGAAAGAAAGCGCAAAGAAAGCCCAAAGAAAGGGGAAAGAAAGCCCAAAGAAAGGGGAAAGAAAGCCCAAAGAAAAGCGAAAGAAAGCCCAAAGAAAGCCCAAAGAAAGCCCAAAGAAAGGGGAAACAAAGCCCAAAGAAAGGGGAAAGAAAGCCCAAAGAAAGCCCAAAGAAAGGGGAAAGAAAGCCCAAAGAAATGGGAAAGAAAGCCCAAGGAAAGCCCAAAGAAAGGGGAAAGAAAGCCCAAAGAAAGCCCAAAGAAAGGGGAAACAAAGCCCAAAGAAAGGGGAAAGAAAGCCCAAAGAAAGCCCAAAGAAAGGGGAAAGAAAGCCCAAAGAAAGGGGAAAGACAGCCCAAAGAAAGCCCAAAGAAACGGGAAAGAAAGCCCAAAGAAAGGGGAAATAAAGCCCAAAGAAAGCCCAAAGAAAACCCATAGAAAGGGGAAAGAAAGCCAAAGAAAGCCTAAAGAAAGCCAAAGAAAGCCCAAAGAAAGCCCAAAGAAAGCCCACAGAAAGCCCAAAGAAAGCCCAAAGAAAGCCCAAAGAAAGCCCAAAGAAAGGCCAAAGAAAGGGGAAAGAAAGCCCAAAGAAAGGGGAAAGAAAGCCCAAAGAAAGCCCAAGGAAAGGGGAAAGAAAGCGCAAAGAAAGCCCAAAGAAAGACCAAAGAAAGGGTAAGGAAAGACCAAAGAAAGCCTAAAGAAAGGGGAAAGAAAGCCCAAAGAAAGCCCAAAGAAAGCCCACAGAAAGCCCAAAGAAAGAGGAAAGAAAGCCCAAAGAAAACCCAAAGAAAGCCCAAAGAAAGCCCACAGAAAGCCCAAAGAAAGCCCAAAGAAAGGGGAAAGAAAGCCCAAAGAAAGGGGAAAGAAAGCCCAAAGAAAGCCCAAAGAAAGGGGAAAGAAAGCGCAAAGAAAGCCCAAAGAAAGACCAAAGAAAGGGTAAGGAAAGCCCAAAGAAAGCCCAAAGAAAGGGGAAAGAAAGCCCAAAGAAAGCCCAAAGAAAGCCCAAAGAAAGCCCACAGAAAGCCCAAAGAAAGCCCAAAGAAAGCCCAAAGAAAGCCCAAAGAAAGGCCAAAGAAAGGGGAAAGAAAGCCCAAAGAAAGGGGAAAGAAAGCCCAAAGAAAGGGGAAAGAAAGCCCAAAGAAAGCCCAATGAAAGCCCAAAGAAAGTGGAAAGAAAGGGGAAAGAAAGCCCAAAGAAAGCCCAAAGAAAGCCCAAAGAAAGGGGAAAGAAAGCCCAAAGAAAGCCCAAAGAAAGTGGAAAGAATGACCAAAGAAAGCCCAAAGAAACGGGAATGAAAGCCCAAAGAAAGCCCAAAGAAAGCCCAAAGAAAGCCCAAATAAAGGGGAAAGAAAGCCCAAAGAAAGCCCAAAGAAAGCCCAAAGAAAGCCCAAAGAAACGGGAAAGAAAGCCCAAAGAAAGCCCAAAGAAAGGGGAAACAAAGCCCAAAGAAAGGGGAAAGAAAGCCCAAAGAAAGCCCAAAGAAAGGGGAAAGAAAGCCCAAATAAATGGGAAAGAAAGCCCAAAGAAAGCCCAAAGAATGGGGAAAGAAAGCCCAAAGAAAGCCCAAAGAAAGGGGAAACAAAGCCCAAAGAAAGGGGAAAGAAAGCCCAAAGAAAGCCCAAAGAAAGGGGAAAGAAAGCCCAAAGAAAGGGGAAAGACAGCCCAAAGAAAGCCCAAAGAAACGGGAAAGAAAGCCCAAAGAAAGGGGAAATAAAGCCCAAAGAAAGCCCAAAGAAAACCCAAAGAAATGGGAAAGAAAGCCCAAAGAAAGCCTAAAGAAAGGGTAAAGAAATCCCAAAGAAAGCCCAAAGAAAGGGGAAAGAAAGCCCAAAGAAAGCCCAAAGAAATGGGAAAGAAAGCCCAAACAAAGGGGAAAGAAAGCCCAAAGAAAACCCAAAGAAAGCCCAAAGAAAGCCCACAGAAAGCCCAAAGAAAGCCAAAAGAAAGCCCAAAGAAAGGGGAAAGAAAGCCCAAAGAAAGGGGAAAGAAAGCCCAAAGAAAGCCCAAAGAAAGGGGAAAGAAAGCGCAAAGAAAGCCCAAAGAAAGCCCAAAGAAAGGGTAAGGAAAGCCCAAAGAAAGCCCAAAGAAAGGGGAAAGAAAGCCCAAAGAAAGCCCAAAGAAAGCCCACAGAAAGCCCAAAGAAAGCCCAAAGAAAGCCCAAAGAAAGCCCAAAGAAAGGCTAAAGAAAGGGAAAAGAAAGCCCAAAGAAAGGGGAAAGAAAGCCCAAAGAAATGGGAATGACAGCCCAAAGAAAGGGGAAAGAAAGCCCAAAGAAAGGGGAAAGAAAGCCCAAAGAAAGCCCAAAGAAAGCCCAAAGAGAGTGGAAAGAAAGGGGAAAGAAAGCCCAAAGAAAGCCCAAGGAAATCCCAAAGAAAGGGGAAAGAAAGCCCAAAGATAGGGGAATGACAGCCCAAAGAAAGGGGAAAGAAAGCCCAAAGAAAGGGGAAAGAAAGCCCAAAGAAAGGGGAAAGAAAGCCCAAAGAAAGGGGAAAGAAAGCCCAAAGAAAGGGGAAAGAAAGCCCAAAGAAAGCCCAAAGAAAGCCCAAAGAAAGTGGAAAGAAAGGGGAAAGAAAGCCCAAAGAAAGCCCAAAGAAATCCCAAGGAATGCCCAAAGAAAGGGGAAAGAAAGCCCAAAGAAAGGGGAGAGAAAGCCCAAAGAAAGGGGAATGACAGCCCAAGGAAAGGGGAAAGAAAGCCCAAAGAAAGGGGAAATAAAGCCCAAAGAAAGGGGAAAGAAAGCCCAAAGAAAGGGGTAAGAAAGCCCAAAGAAAGCCCAAAGAAAGGCCAAAGAAAGGGGAAAGAAAGCCCAAAGAAAGCCCAAAGAAAGGGGAAAGAAAGCGCAAAGAAAGCCCAAAGAAAGGGGAAAGAAAGCCCAAAGAAAGGGGAAAGAAAGCCCAAAGAAAGGGGAAAGAAAGCCCAAAGAAAGCCCAATGAAAGCCCAAAGAAAGTGGAAAGAAAGGGGAAAGAAAGCCCAAAGAAAGCCCAAAGAAAGCCCAAAGAAAGGGGAAAGAAAGCCCAAAGAAAGCCCAAAGAAAGTGGAAAGAATGACCAAAGAAAGCCCAAAGAAACGGGAATGAAAGCCCAAAGAAAGCCCAAAGAAAGCCCAAAGAAAGCCCAAATAAAGGGGAAAGAAAGCCCAAAGAAAGCCCAAAGAAAGCCCAAAGAAAGCCCAAAGAAACGGGAAAGAAAGCCCAAAGAAAGCCCAAAGAAAGGGGAAACAAAGCCCAAAGAAAGGGGAAAGAAAGCCCAAAGAAAGCCCAAAGAAAGGGGAAAGAAAGCCCAAATAAATGGGAAAGAAAGCCCAAAGAAAGCCCAAAGAATGGGGAAAGAAAGCCCAAAGAAAGCCCAAAGAAAGGGGAAACAAAGCCCAAAGAAAGGGGAAAGAAAGCCCAAAGAAAGCCCAAAGAAAGGGGAAAGAAAGCCCAAAGAAAGGGGAAAGACAGCCCAAAGAAAGCCCAAAGAAACGGGAAAGAAAGCCCAAAGAAAGGGGAAATAAAGCCCAAAGAAAGCCCAAAGAAAACCCAAAGAAATGGGAAAGAAAGCCCAAAGAAAGCCTAAAGAAAGGGTAAAGAAATCCCAAAGAAAGCCCAAAGAAAGGGGAAAGAAAGCCCAAAGAAAGCCCAAAGAAATGGGAAAGAAAGCCCAAACAAAGGGGAAAGAAAGCCCAAAGAAAACCCAAAGAAAGCCCAAAGAAAGCCCACAGAAAGCCCAAAGAAAGCCAAAAGAAAGCCCAAAGAAAGGGGAAAGAAAGCCCAAAGAAAGGGGAAAGAAAGCCCAAAGAAAGCCCAAAGAAAGGGGAAAGAAAGCGCAAAGAAAGCCCAAAGAAAGCCCAAAGAAAGGGTAAGGAAAGCCCAAAGAAAGCCCAAAGAAAGGGGAAAGAAAGCCCAAAGAAAGCCCAAAGAAAGCCCACAGAAAGCCCAAAGAAAGCCCAAAGAAAGCCCAAAGAAAGCCCAAAGAAAGGCTAAAGAAAGGGAAAAGAAAGCCCAAAGAAAGGGGAAAGAAAGCCCAAAGAAATGGGAATGACAGCCCAAAGAAAGGGGAAAGAAAGCCCAAAGAAAGGGGAAAGAAAGCCCAAAGAAAGCCCAAAGAAAGCCCAAAGAGAGTGGAAAGAAAGGGGAAAGAAAGCCCAAAGAAAGCCCAAGGAAATCCCAAAGAAAGGGGAAAGAAAGCCCAAAGATAGGGGAATGACAGCCCAAAGAAAGGGGAAAGAAAGCCCAAAGAAAGGGGAAAGAAAGCCCAAAGAAAGGGGAAAGAAAGCCCAAAGAAAGGGGAAAGAAAGCCCAAAGAAAGCCCAAAGAAAGCCCAAAGAAAGTGGAAAGAAAGGGGAAAGAAAGCCCAAAGAAAGCCCAAAGAAATCCCAAGGAATGCCCAAAGAAAGGGGAAAGAAAGCCCAAAGAAAGGGGAGAGAAAGCCCAAAGAAAGGGGAATGACAGCCCAAGGAAAGGGGAAAGAAAGCCCAAAGAAAGGGGAAATAAAGCCCAAAGAAAGGGGAAAGAAAGCCCAAAGAAAGGGGTAAGAAAGCCCAAAGAAAGCCCAAAGAAAGGCCAAAGAAAGGGGAAAGAAAGCCCAAAGAAAGCCCAAAGAAAGGGGAAAGAAAGCGCAAAGAAAGCCCAAAGAAAGGGGAAAGAAAGCCCAAAGAAAGGGGAAAGAAAGCCCAAAGAAAAGCGAAAGAAAGCCCAAAGAAAGCCCAAAGAAAGCCCAAAGAAAGGGGAAACAAAGCCCAAAGAAAGGGGAAAGAAAGCCCAAAGAAAGCCCAAAGAAAGGGGAAAGAAAGCCCAAAGAAATGGGAAAGAAAGCCCAAGGAAAACCCAAAGAAAGGGGAAAGAAAGCCCAAAGAAAGCCCAAAGAAAGGGGAAACAAAGCCCAAAGAAAGGGGAAAGAAAGCCCAAAGAAAGCCCAAAGAAAGGGGAAAGAAAGCCCAAAGAAAGGGGAAAGACAGCCCAAAGAAAGCCCAAAGAAACGGGAAAGAAAGCCCAAAGAAAGGGGAAATAAAGCCCAAAGAAAGCCCAAAGAAAACCCATAGAAAGGGGAAAGAAAGCCCAAAGAAAGCCTAAAGAAAGGGGAAAGAAAGCCCAAAGAAAGCCCAAAGAGAGGGGAAAGAAAGCCCAAAGAAAGCCCAAAGAAAGAGGAAAGAAAGCCCAAAGAAAACCCAAAGAAAGCCCAAAGAAAGTCCACAGAAAGCCCAAAGAAAGCCCAAAGAAAGGGGAAAGAAAGCCCAAAGAAAGGGGAAAGAAAGCCCAAAGAAAGCCCAAGGAAAGGGGAAAGAAAGCGCAAAGAAAGCCCAAAGAAAGACCAAAGAAAGGGTAAGGAAAGCCCAAAGAAAGCCTAAAGAAAGGGGAAAGAAAGCCCAAAGAAAGCCCAAAGAAAGCCCACAGAAAGCCCAAAGAAAGAGGAAAGAAAGCCCAAAGAAAACCCAAAGAAAGCCCAAAGAAAGCCCACAGAAAGCCCAAAGAAAGCCCAAAGAAAGGGGAAAGAAAGCCCAAAGAAAGGGGAAAGAAAGCCCAAAGAAAGCCCAAAGAAAGGGGAAAGAAAGCGCAAAGAAAGCCCAAAGAAAGACCAAAGAAAGGGTAAGGAAAGCCCAAAGAAAGCCCAAAGAAAGGGGAAAGAAAGCCCAAAGAAAGCCCAAAGAAAGCCCAAAGAAAGCCCACAGAAAGCCCAAAGAAAGCCCAAAGAAAGCCCAAAGAAAGGCCAAAGAAAGGGGAAAGAAAGCCCAAACAAAGGGGAAAGAAAGCCCAAAGAAAGGGGAATGACAGCCCAAAGAAAGGGGAAAGAAAGCCCAAAGAAAGGGGAAAGAAAGCCCAAAGAAAGGGGAAAGAAAGCCCAAAGAAAGCCCAAAGAAAGTGGAAAGAAAGGGGAAAGAAAGCCCAAAGAAAGCCCAAAGAAAGCCCAAAGAAAGTGGAAAGAAAGGGGAAAGAAAACCCAAAGAAAGCCCAAAGAAAGCCCAAGGAAAGCCCAAAGAAAGCCCACAGAAAGCCCAAAGAAAGCCCAAAGAAAGCCCAAAGAAAGCCCAAAGAAAGGGGAAAGAAAGCCCAAAGAAAGGGGAAAGAAAGCCCAAAGAAAGGGGAATGACAGCCCAACGAAAAGGGAAAGAAAGCCCAAAGAAAGGGGAAAGAAAGCCCAAAGAAAGGGGAAAAAAGGCCAAAGAAAGGGGAAAGAAAGCCGAAAGAAAGCACAAAGAAAGCCCAAAGAAAGTGGAAAGAAAGGGGAAAGAAAGCCCAAAGAAAGCCCAAAGAAAGCCCAAGGAAAGCCCAAAGAAAGCCCAAAGAAAGGGGAAAGAAAGCCCAAAGAAAGGGGAAAGAAAGCCCAAAGAAAGGGGAATGACAGCCCAAAGAAAGCCCAAAGAAAGCCCAAAGAAAGCCCAAAGAAAGGGGAAAGAAAGGTGAAAGAAAGGCCAAAGAAAGGGGAAAGAAAGCCCAAAGAAAGCCCAAAGAAAGGGGAAAGAAAGCCCAAAGAAAGCCCAAAGAAAGGGGAAAGAAAGGGGAAAGAAAGCCAAAAGAAAGGGGAAAGAAAGCCCAAAGAAAGCCCAAAGAAAGCCCAAAGAAAGCCCACAGAAAGGGGAAAGAAAGCCCAAAGAAAGGGAAAGAAAGCCCAAAGAAAGCCCAAAGAAAGCCCAAAGAAAGCCCAAAGAAAGGGGAAAGAAAGGGGAAAGAAAGCCCAAAGAAAGGGGAAAGAAAGCCCAAAGAAAGCCCAAAGAAAGGGGAAAGAAAGCCCAAAGAAAGGGGGAAGAAAGCCCAAAGAAAGGGGAAACAAAGCCCAAAGAAAGGGGAAAGAAAGGGGAAAGAAAGCCCACAGAAAGGGGAAAGAAAGGGGAAAGAAAGCCCAAAGAAAGCCCAAAGAAAGGGGAAAGAAAGCCCAAAGAAACCCCAACGAAAGTGGAAAGAAAGCCCAAAGAAACCCCAAAGAAAGGGGAAAGAAAGCCCAAAGAAAGGGGAAAGAAAGCCCAAGGAAAGGGGAAAGAAAGCCCAAAGAAAGGGGAAATAAAGCCCAAAGAAAGGGGAAAGAAAGCCCAAAGAAAGAGGGAAGAAAGCCCAAAGAAAGCCCAAAGAAAGGCCAAAGAAAGGGGAAAGAAAGGCCAAAGAAAGCCAAAAGAAAGCCCAAAGAAAGGGGAAAGAAAGCCAAAAGAAAGCCCAAAGAAAGGGGAAAGAAAGCCAAAAGAAAGCCCAAAGAAAGGGGAAAGAAAGCGCAAAGAAAGCCCAAAGAAAGGGGAAAGACAGCCCAAAGAAAGCCCAAAGAAACGGGAAAGAAAGCCCAAAGAAAGGGGAAAGAAAGCTCAAAGAAAGCCCAAAGAAAGGGGAAAAAAAGCCCAAAGAAAGGAGAAAGAAAGCCCAAAGAAAGGGGAAAGAAAGCCCAAAGAAAGGGGAAGGAAAGCCCAAAGAAAGAGGAAAGAAACCCCAGAGAAAGCCCAAAGAAAGCCCAAAGAAAGCCCAAAGAAAGCCCACAGAAAGGGGAAAGAAAGGGGAAAGAAAGCCCAAAGAAAGCCCAAGGAAAGCCCAAAGAAAGGGGAAAGAAAGCCCAAAGAAAGGGGAAAGAAAGCCCAAAGAAAGCCCAAAGAAAGGGGAAAAAAAGCCCAAAGAAAAGGGAAAGAAAGCCCAAAGAAAGGGGAAAGAAAGCACAAAGAAAGGGGAAAGAAAGCCCAAAGAAAGGGGAAAGAAAGCCCAAAGAAAGCCCAAAGAAAGGGGAAAGAAAGCCCAAAGAAAACCCAAAGAAAGGGGAAAGAAAGCCCAAAGAAAGGGGAAACAAAGCCCAAAGAAAGGGGAAAGAAAGGGGAAAGAAAGCCCACAGAAAGGGGAAAGAAAGGGGAAAGAAAGCCCAAAGAAAGCCCAAAGAAAGGGGAAAGAAAGCCCAAAGAAACCCCAACGAAAGTGGAAAGAAACCCCAACGAAAGTGGAAAGAAAGCCCAAAGAAACCCCAAAGAAAGGGGAAAGAAAGCCCAAGGAAAGGGGAAAGAAAGCCCAAAGAAAGGGGAAATAAAGCCCAAAGAAAGGGGAATGACAGCCCAAAGAAAGAGGGAAGAAAGCCCAAAGAAAGCCCAAAGAAAGGCCAAAGAAAGGGGAAAGAAAGCCCAAAGAAAGCCCAAAGAAAGGGGAAAGAAAGCCAAAAGAAAGCCCAAAGAAAGGGGAAAGAAAGCGCAAAGAAAGCCCAAAGAAAGGGGAAAGACAGCCCAAAAAAGCCCAAAGAAAGGGGAAAGAAAGCCCAAAGAAAGGGGAAAGAAAGCTCAAAGAAAGCCCAAAGAAAGGGGAAAAAAAGCCCAAAGAAAGGGGAAAGATAGCCCAAAAAAAGGGGAAAGAAAGCCCAAAGAAAGGGGAAGGAAAGCCCAAAGAAAGAGGAAAGAAACCCCAGAGAAAGCCCAAAGAAAGCCCAAAGAAAGCCCAAAGAAAGCCCAAAGAAAAGGGAAAGAAAGCCCAAAGAAAGGGGAAAGAAAGCCCAAAGAAAGGGGAAAGAAAGCCCAAAGAAAGGGGAAAGAAAGCCCAAAGAAAGGGGAAAGAAAGCCCAAAGAAAGGGGAAAGAAAGCCCAAAGAAAGCCCAAAGAAAGCCCAAAGAAAGTAGAAAGAAAGGGGAAAGAAAACCCAATGAAAGCCCAAAGAAATGGGAAAGAAAGCCCAAAGAAACCCCAACGAAAGGGGAAAGAAAGCCCAAAGAAAACCCAAAGAAAGGGGAAAGAAAGCCCAAAGAAAGGGGAAAGAAAGACGAAAGAAAGCACAAAGAAAGCCCAAAGAAAGTGGAAAGAAAGGGGAATGAAAGCCCAAAGAAAGCCCAAAGAAAGCCCAAGGAAAGCCCAAAGAAAGGGGAAAGAAAGCCCAAAGAAAGGGGAATGACATCCCAAAGAAAGGGGAAAGAAAGCCCAAAGAAAGGGGAAAGAAACCCCAAAGAAAGGGGAAAGAAAGCCCAAAGAAAGGGGAAAGAAAGCCCAAAGAAAGCCCAAAGAAAGTGGAAAGAAAGGGGAAAGAAAGCCCAAAGAAAGCCCAAAGAAAGCCCAAGGAAAGCCCAAAGAAAGGGGAAAGAAAGCCCAAAGAAAGGGGAATGACAGCCCAAAGAAAGGGAAAGAAAGCCCAAAGAAAGGGGAAAGAAATCCCAAAGAAAGGGGAAAGAAAGCCCAAAGAAAGCACAAAGAAAGCCCAAAGAAAGTGGAAAGAAAGGGGAAAGAAAGCCCAAAGAAAGCCCAAAGAAAGCCCAAGGAAAGCCCAAAGAAAGGGGAAAGAAAGCCCAAAGAAAGGGGAAAGAAAGCCCAAACAAGGCACAAAGAAAGCCCACAGAAAGGGGAAAGAAAGCCCAAAGAAAGGGGAAAGAAAGCCCAAAGAAAGCCCAAAGAAAGCCCAAAGAAAGCCCAAAGAAAGCCCAAAGAAAGGGGAAGGAAAGCCCAAAGAAAGGGGAAAGAAAGCCCAAAGAAATGGGAATGACAGCCCAAAGAAATGGGAAAGAAAGGCCAAAGAAAGGGGAAAGAAAGCCCAAAGAAAGGGGAAAGAAAGCCCAAAGAAAGGGGAATGACAGCCCAAAGAAAGGGGAAAGAACGCCCAAAGAAAGGGGTAAGAAAGCCCAAAGAAAGGGGAAAGAAAGCCCAAAGAAAGGGGAAAGAAAGCCCAAAGAAGGCCCAAAGAAAGCCCAAGGAAAGCCCAAAGAAAGGGGAAAGAAAGCCCAAAGAAAGGGGAAAGATAGCCCAAAGAAAGGGGAATGACAGCCCAAAGAAAGGGGAAAGAAAGCCCAAAGAAAGGGGAAAGAAAGCCCAAAGAAAGGGGAAAGAAAGCCCAAAGAAAGCCCAAAGAAAGTGGAAAGAAAGGGGAAAGAAAGCCCAAAGAAAGCCCAAAGAAAGCCCAAAGAAAGCCCAAAGAAAGGGGAAAGAAAGCCCAAAGAAAGGGGAATGACAGCCCAAAGAAAGGGGAAAGAAAGCCCAAAGAAAGGCAAAAGAACGCCCAAAGAAAGGGAAAGAAAGCCCAAAGAAAGGGGAAAGAAAGCCCAAAGAAAGGGGAAAGAAAGCCCAAAGAAAGCCCACAGAAAGCCCAAAGAAAGCCCACAGAAAGGGGAAAGAAAGCCCAAAGAAAGGGGAAAGAAAGCCCAAAGAAAGCCCAAATAAAGCCCAAAGAAAGCCCAAAGAAAGCCCAAAGAAAGCCCAAAGAAAGGGGAAAGAAAGGGGAAAGAAAGCCCAAAGAAAGGGGAAAGAAAGCCCAAAGAAAGGGGAAAGAAAGCCCAAAGAAAGCCCATAGAAAGGGGAAAGAAAGGGGAAAGAAAGCCAAAAAAAGGGGAAAGAAAGCCCAAAGAAAGCCCAAAGAAAGGGGAAAGAAAGCCCAAAGAAAGGGGAAACCAAGCCCAAAGAAAGGGGAAAGAAAGCCCAAGGAAAGGGGAAAGAAAGCCCAAAGAAAGGGGAAATAAAGCCCAAAGAAAGGGGAAAGAAAGCCCAAAGAAAGGGGGAAGAAAGCCCAAAGAAAGTGGATAGAAAGCCCAAAGAAAGCCCAAAGAAAGGGGAAAAAAAGCCCAAAGAAAGGGAAAGAAAGCCCAAAGAAAGGGGAAGGAAAGCCCAAAGAAAGGGGAAGGAAAGCCCAAAGAAAGAGGAAAGAAACCCCAGAGAAAGCCCAAAGAAAGCCCAAAGAAAGCCCAAAGAAAGCCCAAAGAAAGCCCACAGAAAGGGGAAAGAAAGAAGAAAGAAAGCCCAAAGAAAGCCCAAGGAAAGCCCAAAGAAAGGGGAAAGAAAGCCCAAAGAAAGGGGAAAGAAAGCCCAAAGAAAGCCCAAAGAAAGGGGAAAAAAAGCCCAAAGAAAAGGGAAAGAAAGCCCAAAGAAAGGGGAAAGAAAGCCCAAAGAAAGGGGAAAGAAAGCCCAAAGAGAGGGGAAAGAAAGCCCAAAGAAAGCCCAAAGAAAGGGGAAAGAAAGCCCAAAGAAAGCCCAAAGAAAGGGGAAAGAATGCCCAAAGAAAGGGGAAACAAAGCCCAAAGAAAGGGGAAAGAAAGGGGAAAGAAAGCCCACAGAAAGGGGAAAGAAAGGGGAAAGAAAGCCCAAAGAAAGCCCAAAGAAAGGGGAAAGAAAGCCCAAAGAAACCCCAACGAAAGTGGAAAGAAAGCCCAAAGAAACCCCAAAGAAAGGGGAAAGAAAGCCCAAAGAAAGGGGAAAGAAAGCCCAAGGAAAGGGGAAAGAAAGCCCAAAGAAAGGGGAAATAAAGCCCAAAGAAAGGGGAATGACAGCCCAAAGAAAGAGGGAAGAAAGCCCAAAGAAAGCCCAAAGAAAGGCCAAAGAAAGGGGAAAGAAAGCCCAAAGAAAGCCCAAAGAAAGGGGAAAGAAAGCCAAAAGAAAGCCCAAAGAAAGGGGAAAGAAAGCGCAAAGAAAGCCCAAAGAAAGGGGAAAGACAGCCCAAAAAAGCCCAAAGAAAGGGGAAAGAAAGCCCAAAGAAAGGAGAAAGAAAGCTCAAAGAAAGCCCAAAGAAAGGGGAAAAAAAGCCCAAAGAAAGGGGAAAGATAGCCCAAAAAAAGGGGAAAGAAAGCCCAAAGAAAGGGGAAGGAAAGCCCAAAGAAAGAGGAAAGAAACCCCAGAGAAAGCCCAAAGAAAGCCCAAAGAAAGCCCAAAGAAAGCCCAAAGAAAAGGGAAAGAAAGCCCAAAGAAAGGGGAAAGAAAGCCCAAAGAAAGGGGAAAGAAAGCCCAAAGAAAGGGGAAAGAAAGCCCAAAGAAAGCCCAAAGAAAGCCCAAAGAAAGTAGAAAGAAAGGGGAAAGAAAACCCAATGAAAGCCCAAAGAAATGGGAAAGAAAGCCCAAAGAAACCCCAACGAAAGGGGAAAGAAAGCCCAAAGAAAACCCAAAGAAAGGGGAAAGAAAGCCCAAAGAAAGGGGAAAGAAAGACGAAAGAAAGCACAAAGAAAGCCCAAAGAAAATGGAAAGAAAGGGGAATGAAAGCCCAAAGAAAGCCCAAAGAAAGCCCAAGGAAAGCCCAAAGAAAGGGGAAAGAAAGCCCAAAGAAAGGGGAATGACAGCCCAAAGAAAGGGGAAAGAAAGCCCAAAGAAAGGGGAAAGAAAGCCCAAAGAAAGGGGAAAGAAAGCCGAAAGAAAGGGGAAAGAAAGCCCAAAGAAAGCCCAAAGAAAGTGGAAAGAAAGGGGAAAGAAAGCCCAAAGAAAGCCCAAAGAAAGCCCAAGGAAAGCCCAAAGAAAGGGGAAAGAAAGCCCAAAGAAAGGGGAATGACAGCCCAAAGAAAGGGGAAAGAAAGCCCAAAGAAAGGGGAAAGAAAGCCCAAAGAAAGGGGAAAGAAAGCCCAAAGAAAGCACAAAGAAAGCCCAAAGAAAGTGGAAAGAAAGGGGAAAGAAAGCCCAAAGAAAGCCCAAAGAAAGCCCAAGGAAAGCCCAAAGAAAGGGGAAAGAAAGCCCAAAGAAAGGGGAAAGAAAGCCCAAACAAGGCCCAAAGAAAGCCCACAGAAAGGGGAAAGAAAGCCCAAAGAAAGGGGAAAGAAAGCCCAAAGAAAGCCCAAAGAAAGCCCAAAGAAAGCCCAAAGAAAGCCCAAAGAAAGGGGAAGGAAAGCCCAAAGAAAGGGGAAAGAAAGCCCAAAGAAATGGGAATGACAGCCCAAAGAAAGGGGAATGACAGCCCAAAGAAAGGGGAAAGAAAGCCCAAAGAAAGGGGAAAGAAAGCCCAAAGAAAGGGGAATGACAGCCCAAAGAAAGGGGAAAGAAAGCCCAAAGAAAGGGGAAAGAAAGCCCAAAGAAAGGGGAAAGAAAGCCCAAAGAAAGGGGAAAGAAAGCCCAAAGAAGGCCCAAAGAAAGCCCAAGGAAAGCCCAAAGAAAGGGGAAAGAAAGCCCAAAGAAAGGGGAAAGATAGCCCAAAGAAAGGGGAATGACAGCCCAAAGAAAGGGGAAAGAAAGCCCAAAGAAAGGGGAAAGAAAGCCCAAAGAAAGGGGAAAGAAAGCCCAAAGAAAGGGGAAAGAAAGCCCAAAGAAAGCCCAAAGAAAGTGGAAAGAAAGGGGAAAGAAAGCCCAAAGAAAGCCCAAAGAAAGCCCAAAGAAAGCCCAAAGAAAGGGGAAAGAAAGCCCAAAGAAAGGGGAATGACAGCCCAAAGAAAGGGGAAAGAAAGCCCAAGAAAGGCGAAAGAACGCCCAAAGAAAGGGAAAGAAAGCCCAAAGAAAGGGGAAAGAAAGCCCAAAGAAAGGGGAAAGAAAGGGGAAAGAAAGCCCAAAGAAAGCCCAAAGAAAGCCCAAAGAAAGCCCACAGAAAGGGGAAAGGAAGCCCAAAGAAAGGGGAAAGAAAGCCCAAAGAAAGCCCAAATAAAGCCCAACGAAAGCCCAAAGAAAGCCAAAGAAAGCCCAAAGAAAGGGGAAAGAAAGGGGAAAGAAAGCCCAAAGAAAGGGGAAAGAAAGACCAAAGAAAGCCAAAGAAAGGGGAAAGAAAGCCCAAAGAAAGGCCAAAGAAAGGGGAAAGAAAGGGGAAAGAAAGCCCAAAAAAAGGGGAAAGAAAGCCCAAAGAAAGCCCAAAGAAAGGGGAAGAAAGCCCAAAGAAAGGGGAAACCAAGCCCAAAGAAAGGGGAAAGAAAGCCCAAGGAAAGGGGAAAGAAAGCCCAAAGAAAGGGGAAATAAAGCCCAAAGAAAGGGGAAAGAAAGCCCAAGAAAGGGGAAGAAAGCCCAAAGAAAGGGGATAGAAAGCCCAAAGAAAGCCCAAAGAAAGGGGAAAAAAAGCCCAAAGAAAGGGGAAAGAAAGCCCAAAGAAAGGGAAAGAAAGCCCAAAGAAAGGGGAAGGAAAGCCCAAAGAAAGAGGAAAGAAACCCCAGAGAAAGCCCAAAGAAAGCCCAAAGAAAGCCAAAGAAAGCCCAAAGAAAGCCCACAGAAAGGGGAAAGAAAGCCCAAAGAAAGCCCAAAGAAAGCCCAAGGAAAGCCCAAAGAAAGGGGAAAGAAAGCCCAAAGAAAGGGAAAGAAAGCCCAAAGAAAGCCCAAAGAAAGGGGAAAAAAAGCCCAAGAAAAGGGAAAGAAAGCCCAAAGAAAGGGGAAAGAAAGCCCAAAGAAAGGGGAAGAAAGCCCAAAGAGAGGGGAAAGAAAGCCCAAAGAAAGCCCAAAGAAAGGGGAAAGAAAGCCCAAAGAAAGCCCAAAGAAAGGGGAAAGAAAGCCCAAAGAAAGGGGAAACAAAGCCCAAAGAAAGGGGAAAGAAAGGGGAAAGAAAGCCCACAGAAAGGGAAAGAAAGGGGAAACAAAGCCCAAAGAAAGCCCAAAGAAAGGGGAAAGAAAGCCCAAAGAAACCCCAACGAAAGTGGAAAGAAAGCCCAAAGAAACCCCAAAGAAAGGGGAAAGAAAGCCAAAGAAAGGGGAAAGAAAGCCCAAGGAAAGGGAAAGAAAGCCCAAAGAAAGGGGAAATAAAGCCCAAAGAAAGGGGAATGACAGCCCAAAGAAAGAGGAAGAAAGCCAAAGAAAGCCCAAAGAAAGGCCAAAGAAAGGGGAAAGAAAGCCCAAAGAAATCCCAAAGAAAGGGAAAGAAAGCCAAAAGAAAGCCCAAGAAAGGGAAAGAAAGCCAAAGAAAGCCCAAAGAAAGGGGAAAGAAAGCCCAAAGAAAGGGGAAAGAAAGCTCAAAGAAAGCCCAAAGAAAGGGGAAAAAAAGCCCAAAGAAAGGGGAAAGAAAGCCCAAAGAAAGGGGAAAGAAAGCCCAAAGAAAGGGGAAGGAAAGCCCAAAGAAAGAGGAAAGAAACCCCAGAGAAACCCAAAGAAAGCCCAAAGAAAGCCCAAAGAAAGCCCAAAGAAAAGGGAAAGAAAGCCCAAAGAAAGGGAAAGAAAGCCCAAAGAAAGGGGAAAGAAAGCCCAAAGAAAGGGGAAAGAAAGCCCAAAGAAAGGGGAAAGAAAGCCAAAGAAAGCCCAAAGAAAGCCCAAAGAAAGTAGAAACAAAGGGGAAAGAAAACCCAAAGAAAGCCAAAGAAATGGGAAAGAAAGCCCAAGAAACCCCAACGAAAGGGAAAGAAAGCCAAAGAAACCCCAAAGAAAGGGGAAAGAAAGCCCAAAGAAAGGGGAAAGAAAGACGAAGAAAGCACAAAGAAAGCCCAAAGAAAGTGGGAAAGAAAGGGGAATGAAAGCCCAAAGAAAGCCCAAAGAAAGCCCAAGAAAGCCCAAAGAAAGGGGAAAGAAAGCCCAAAGAAAGGGGAATGACAGCCCCAAAGAAAGGGGAAAGAAAGCCCAAAGAAAGGGGAAAGAAAGCCCAAAGAAAGGGAAAGAAAGCCCAAAGAAAGCCCAAAGAAAGTGGAAAGAAAGGGGAAAGAAAGCCCAAAGAAAGCCCAAAGAAAGCCCAAGGAAAGCCCAAAGAAAGGGGAAAGAAAGCCCAAAGAAAAGGGGAATGACAGCCCAAAGAAAGGGAAAGAAAGCCCAAAGAAAGGGGAAAGAAAGCCAAAGAAAGGGGAAAGAAAGCCCAAAGAAAGCACAAAGAAAGCCCAAAGAAAGTGGGAAGAAAGGGGAAAGAAAGCCCAAAGAAAGACCAAAGAAAGCCCAAGGAAAGCCCAAAGAAAGGGGAAAGAAAGCCCAAAGAAAGGGAAAGAAAGCACAAACAAGGCCAAAGAAAGCCCACAGAAAGGGGAAAGAAAGCCCAAAGAAAGGGAAAGAAAGCAAAAAAAAGCCCAAGAAAGCCCAAAGAAAGCCCAAAGAAAGCCCAAAGAAAGCCCAAGAAAGGGGAAGGAAAGCCCAAAGAAAGGGAAAGAAAGCCAAAGAAATGGGAATGATAGCCCAAAGAAATGGGAAAGAAAGCCCAAAGAAAGGGAAAGAAAGCCCAAAGAAAGGGGAAAGAAAGCCCAAAGAAAGGGGAATGACAGCCAAAGAAAGCCCAAAGAAAGGGGAAAGAAAGCGCAAAGAAAGCCCAAAGAAAGGGAAAGACAGCCCAAAGAAAGCCCAAAGAATGGGGAAAGAAAGCCCAAAGAAAAGGGAAAGAAAGCTCAAAGAAAGCCCAAAGAAATTGGAAAAAAAGCCCAAAAAAAGGGAAAGAAAGCCCAAAGAAAGGGGAAAGAAAGCCCAAAGAAAGCCAAAAGAAAGCCCAAAGAAAAGGGAAAGAAAGCCCAAGAAGGGGAAAGAAAGCCCAAAGAAAGGGGAAAGAAAGCCCAAAGAAAGGGGAAAGAAAGCCCAAAGAAAGGGAAAGAAAGCCCAAAGAAAGGGAAAGAAAGCCCAAAGAAAGGGGAAAGAAAGCCCAAGAAAGCCCAAAGAAAGCCAAAGAAGTGGAAAGAAAGGGAAAGAAAACCCAAAGAAAGCCAAAGAAAGGGGAATGACAGCCCAAAGAAAGGGAAAGAAAGCCCAAAGAAAGGGGAAAGAAATCCAAAGAAAGGGAAAGAAAGCCCAAAGAAAGGGGAAAGAAAGCCCAAAGAGAGGGGAAAGAAAGCCAAAAGAAAGGTTAAAGAAAGCCAAAGAAAGGGGAAAGAAAGCACAAAGAAAGCCCAAAGAAAGTGGAAAGAAAGCCAAAGAAAGCGCAAAGAAAGCCCAAAGAAAGGGGAAAAAAAGCCCAAAGAAAGGGGAATGACAGCCCAAAGAAAGGGGAAAGAAAGCCCAAAGAGAGGGGAAAGAAAGCCGAAAGAAAGGGGAAAGAAAGCCCAAAGAAAGGGGAAAGAAAGCCCAAAGAAAGGGGAAAGAAAGCCCAAAGAAAGCCCAAAGAAAGCCCAAAGAAAGTGGAAAGAAAGGGAAAGAAAGCCCAAAGAAAGCCCAAAGAAAGCCCAAGGAAAGCCCAAAGAAAGGGGAAAGAAAGCCCAAAGAAAGGGGAAAGGAAGCCCAAAGAAAGGGAAAGAAAGCCCAAAGAAAGCCACAGAAAGCCCAAAGAAAGCCCAAATAAAGCCCACAGAAAGGGGAAAGAAAGCCAAAAGAAAGGGAAAGAAAGCCCAAAGAAAGCCCAAAGAAAGCCAAGAAAGCCAAAGAAAGCCAAAGAAAGGGAAGAAAGAGGAAAGAAAGCCCAAAGAAAGGGGAAAGAAAGCCCAAAGAAAGGGAAAGAAAGCCCAAAGAAAGCCCAAAGAAAGCCCAAAGAAAGTGGAAAGAAAGGGGAAAGAAAACCCAAAGAAAGCCCAAAGAAAGCCCAAGGAAGCCCAAAGAAAGCCCACAGAAAGCCCAAAGAAAGCCCAAAGAAAGCCCAAAGAAAGGCCAAAGAAAGGGGAAAGAAACCCCAAAGAAAGGGGAAAGAAAGCCCAAGAAGGGGAAGAAAGCCCAAAGAAAGGGGAAAGAAAGCCCAAAGAAAGGGGAAAGAAAGCCCAAAGAGAGGGGAAAGAAAGCCCAAAGAAAGGGAAAGAAAGCCCAAAGAAAGGGGAAAGAAAGCACAAAGAAAGCCCAAAGAAAGTGGAAACAAAGGGAAAGAAAGCCAAAGAAAGCCCAAGGAAAGCCCAAAGAAAGGGGAAAGAAAGCCCAAAGAAAGGGGAATGACAGCCCAAAGAAAGGGGAAAGAAAGCCCAAAGAGAGGGGAAAGAAAGCCCAAAGAAAGGGAAAGAAAGCCCAAAGTAAGGGGAAAGAAAGCCCAAAGAAAGGGGAAAGAAAGCCCAAAGAAAGGGGAAAGAAAGCCAAAGAAAGCCCAAAGAAAGTGGAATGAAAGGGGAAAGAAAGCCCAAAGAAAGCCCAAAGAAAGCCAAGGAAAGCCCAAAAAAGGGAAAGAAAGCCCAAAGAAAGGGAAAGAAAGCCCAAAGAAAGCCCACAGAAAGCCCAAAGAAAGCCCAAATAAAGCCCACAGAAAGGGGAAAGAAAGCCCAAAGAAAGGGGAAAGAAAGCCCAAAGAAAGCCCAAAGAAAGCCCAAAGAAAGCCCAAAGAAAGCCCAAAGAAAGGGGAAAGAAAGAGGAAAGAAAGCCCAAAGAAAGGGGAAAGAAAGCCCAAAGAAAGCCCAAAGAAAGCCCAAAGAAAGTGGAAAGAAAGGGAAAGACAAACCCAAAGAAGCCCAAAGAAACCCAAGGAAAGCCCAAAGAAAACCCACAGAAAGCCCAAAGAAAGCCCAAAGAAAGCCCAAAGAAAGGCCAAAGAAAGGGGAAAGAAAGCCCACAGAAAGGGGAAAGAAAGCCCAAAGAAAGGGGAAGAAAGCCAAAGAAAGCCAAAGAAAGCCCAAAGAAAGCCCAAAGAAAGCCCAAAGAAAGCCCAAAGTAAGGGGAAAGAAAGCCCAAAGTAAGGGAAAGAAAGCCCAAAGAAAGGGGAAAGAAAGCCCAAAGAAAGGGAAAGAAAGCCCAAAGAAGGGGACAAGAAAGCCCAAAGAAATTGGAAAGAAAGCACAAAGAAAGCCCAAAGGAAGTGGAAAGAAAGGGGAAAGAAAGCCCAAAGAAAGCCCAAGGAAAGCCCAAAGAAAGGGGAAAGAAAGCCCAAAGAAAGGGGAATGACAGCCAAAGAAAGGGGAAAGAAAGCCAAAGAAAGGGAAAGAAAGCCCAAAGAAAGCCCAAGGAAAGCCCAAAGAAAGGGGAAAGAAAGCCCAAAGAAAGGGGAAAGAAAGCCCAAAGAAAGCCCAAAGAAAGCCCAAAGAAAGCCCAAGGAAAGCCCAAAGAAAGGGAAAAGAAAGCCCAAAGAAAGGGGAAACAAAGCCCAAAGAAAGCCCACAGAAAGCCCAAAGAAAGCCCACAGAAAGCCCAAAGAAAGCCCACAGAAAGGGGAAAGAAATCCAAAGAAAGTGGAAAGAAAGGGGGAAGAAAGCCCAAAGAAAGCCCAAAGAAAGCCAAGGAAAGCCCAAAGAAAGGGGAAAGAAAGACCAAAGAAAGCGGAATGACAGCCCAAAGAAAGGGGAAAGAAAGCCCAAATAAAGGGAAAGAAAGCCCAAAGAAAGGGAAAGAAAGCCCAAAGAAAGGGGAAAGAAAGCCCAAAGAAAGGGGAAAGAAAGCCCAAAGAAAGCCCAAAGAAAGCCCAAAGAAAGCCCAAAGAAAGCCCAAAGAAAGCCTACAGAAAGGGGAAAGAAAGCCCAAAGAAAGGGGAAAGAAAGCCCAAGAAAGCCCAAAGAAAGCCCAAAGAAAGCCCAAAGAAAGCCAAAGAAAGCCCAAAGAAAGCCCAAAGAAAGGGAAAGAAAGGGGAAAGAAAGCCCAAAGAAAGGGGAAAGAAAGCCCAAAGAAAGCCCAAAGAAAGGGGAAAGAAAGCCCAAGAAAGCCCAAAGAAAGGGGAAAGAAAGAGGAAAGAAAACCCAAAGAAAGGGAAAGAAAGCCCAAAGAAAGGGAAAGAAAGCCCAAAGAAAGGGGAAAGAAAGCCCAAAGAAAGCCCAAAGAAAGCCCAAAGAAAGCCCAAAGAAAGCCCAAAGAAAGGGGAAAGAAAGAGGAAAGAAAACCCAAAGAAAGGGGAAAGAAAGCCCAAAGAAAGGGGAAAGAAAGCCCAAAGAAAGGGGAAAGAAAGCCCAAAGAAAGCCCAAAGAAAGGGGAAAGAAAGCCAAAGAAAGCCCAAAGAAAGGGAAAGAAAGCCCAAAGAAAGGGGAAAGAAAGCCCAAAGAAAGCCCAAAGAAAGGGAAAGAAAGCCCAAAGAAAGGGGAAACAAAGCCCAAAGAAAGGGGAAAGAAAGGGGAAAGAAAGCCCACAGAAAGGGGAAAGAAAGGGGAAAGAAAGCCCAAAGAAAGCCCAAAGAAAGGGGAAAGAAAGCCCAAAGAAACCCCAAGAAAGGGAAAGAAAGCCCAAAGAAACCCCAAAGAAAGGGGAAAGAAAGCCCAAAGAAAGGGGAAAGAAAGCCCAAGGAAAGGGAAAGAAAGCCCAAAGAAAGGGAAATAAAGCCCAAAGAAAGGGGAAAGAAAGCCCAAAGAAAGGGGGAAGAAAGCCCAAAGAAATCCAAAGAAAGGCCAAAGAAAGTGGAAAGAAAGCCCAAAGAAAGCCCAAAGAAAGGCCAAAGAAAGTGGAAAGAAAGCCCAAAGAAAGCCCAAAGAAACCCCAAACAAAGGGAAAGAAAGCCCAAAGAAAGCCCAAAGAAAGGGGAAAGAAAGCGCAAAGAAAGCCCAAAGAAATGGAAAGACAGCCCAAAGAAAGGGGAAACAAACCCACAGAAAGGGGAAAGAAAGGGGAAAGAAAGCCCAAAGAAAGCCCAAAGAAAGGGGAAAGAAAGCCCAAAGAAACCCCAAAGAATGGGAAAGAAAGCCCAAAGAAAGTGGAAAGAAAGGGGAAAGAAAGCCCAAAGAAAGCCCAAAGAAAGCCCAAGGAAAGCCAAAGAAAGGGGAAAGAAAGCCCAAAGAAAGGGGAAAGAAAGCCCAAAGAAAGCCCACATAAAGCCAAAGAAAGCCCAAATAAAGCCCACAGAAAGGGGAAAGAAAGCCCAAGAAAGGGGAAAGAAAGCCCAAAGAAAGCCCAAAGAAAGCCCAAAGAAAGGGGAAAGAAAAGGAAAGAAAACCCAAAGAAAGGGGAAAGAAAGCCCAAAGAAAGCCCAAAGAAAGGGGAAGAAAGCCCAAAGAAAGCCCAAAGAAAGGGGAAAGAAAGCCCAAAGAAAGGGGAAAGAAAGCCCAAAGAAAGCCCAAAGAAAGGGGAAAGAAAGCCCAAAGAAAGCCAAAGAAAGGGGAAAGAAAGCCCAAAGAAAGGGGAAACAAACCCAAAGAAAGGGGAAAGAAAGGGGAAAGAAAGCCCACAGAAAGGGAAAGAAAGGGGAAAGAAAGGGGAAAGAAAGCCCAAAGAAAGGGGAAAGAAAGCCCAAAGAAACCCGAAAGAAAGGGGAAAGAAAGCCCAAAGAAACCCCAAAGAAAGGGGAAAGAAAGCCCAAAGAAAGGGAAAGAAAGCCCAAGGAAAGAGGAAAGAAAGCCCAAAGAAAGGGAAATAAAGCCCAAAGAAAGGGAAAGAAAGCCAAAGAAAGGGGGAAGAAAGCCCAAAGAAATCCCAAAGAAAGGCCAAAGAAAGTGGAAAGAAAGCCAAAGAAAGCCCAAAGAAAGGCCAAAGAAAGTGGAAAGAAAGCCAAAGAAAGCCCAAAGAAAGGCCAAAGAAAGTGGAAAGAAAGCCCAAAGAAAGCCCAAAGAAACCCCAAACAAAGGGGAAAGAAAGCCCAAAGAAGCCCAAAGAAAGGGAAAGAAAGCGCAAAGAAAGCCAAAGAAATTGGAAAGACAGCCCAAAGAAAGCCAAAGAAGTGGAAAGAAAGGGGAAAGAAGC
>NW_027043105.1:0-5000 GCF_036013475.1 Columba livia
TCCTGTGATTCCACCAGCTGCTCCAGTGCTTCCTCGGGGATGTGTTGGAGCTGCCCCCGGGCCAGCTCTGGCGCTGGGCACGGGAGGATGCTCCCTTTTATAGTGCCCCGGGGCATTGTGACCTCAGCGTTGCTGGGTGCTGGCATTGTGACGTGGGGGTGACAGAGCCCCCATGTGCAGCCCCGCCCATCCCCCCTCTGCCCAGCACCCTTTGGAGGAAGCCCTTGAGCCGCTGGCCCCCAATCACTCTCTGTACCTACAAGACAGGGGAGTAATCAACCTAACCATGGCCCTTTTTTGCAAAAATAGAGTCTGGATTTGTTGTCTGTCCAGCCTTATTTCATCTCCTCTCCTCTCCTCTCCTCTCCTCTCCTCTCCTCTCCTCTCCTCTCCTCTCCTCTCCTCTCCTCTCCTCTCCTCTCCTCTCCTCTCCTCTCCTCTCCTCTCCTCTCCTCTCCTCTCCTCTCCTCTCCTCTCCTCTCCTCTCTCTCTCCTCTCCTCACTTCTCCTCTCTCCACTTTTTGCCTTGCCTTGCCTTGCCTTGCCTTGCCTTGCCTTGCCTTGCCTTGCCTTGCCCTTGCCTTGCCCTTGCCTTGCCCTTGCCTTGCCTTGCCTTGCCTTGCCTTGTCTTGCCTTGCCTTGCCTTTGCCTTTGCCTTTGCCTTTGCCTTGCCTTTTCCTTGCCTTGCCTTTGCCTTGCATTGCCTTTGCCTTTGCCTTGCCTTTGCCTTGCCTTGCCTTTGCCTTTGCCTTTGCCTTGCCTTGCCTTTGCCTTGCCTTTGCCTTTGCCTTGCCTTTGCCTTGCCTTGCCTTTGCCTTTGCCTTTGCCTTTGCCTTTGCCTTTGCCTTTGCCTTTGCCTTTGCCTTTGCCTTTGCCTTTGCCTTGCAACACTCCTTTGCTCTTGCCACTGCAATCCGGTTGAGAAGGATTTCAAAGCATCCGACGAGTTTGGAAGGTGGTGGCTCTGTCAACACGTTGTCTTGCAGCAGAGAACCTCCAGCAGCCTCATGCAAGGTCTTCCTCCCTTCATCCCTGCCCTGTGATTCCACCAGCTCCTCCAGTGCTTCCTCGGGGATGTGTTGGAGCTGCCCCCGGGCCAGCTCTGGCGCAGGGCACGGGAGGCTGCTCCCTTTTATAGTGCCCCGGGGCATTGTGACCTCAGCGTTGCCGGGTGCTGGCATTGTGACGTGGGGGTGACAGAGCCCCCATGTGCAGCCCCGCCCATCCCCCCTCTGCCCAGCACCCTTTGGAGGAAGCCCTTGAGCCGCTGGCCCCCAATCACTCTCTGTACCTACAAGACAGGGGAGTAATCAACCTAACCATGGCCCTTTTTTGCAAAAATAGAGTCTGGATTTGTTGTCTGTCCAGCCTTATTTCATCTCCTCTCCTCTCCTCTCCTCTCCTCTCCTCTCCTCTCCTCTCCTCTCCTCTCCTCTCCTCTCCTCTCCTCTCCTCTCCTCTCCTCTCCTCTCCTCTCCTCACTTCTCCTCTCTCCACTTTTTCCCATTTCTTCTCTCCCCATAGTGAGTCAAATAACAAAAAGAATATTTGCCTGAAAGGACAGTGGAATTTCAGCTCCAAAACCACTTTCAAGGACACACAACACAATGGATACATCTGTTTCATTTTTTAATTTATTTTATTTCATTTTATTTAGTCTTATTTTTTTTTTAGTTTTATTTTCTTTTGTTGCCCTCTCCTCTCTTCTCCTTTCTTCTCCTTCTTCTGTGGTCTTGCCTTTGCCTTGCCTTGCCTTGCCTTGCCTTGCCTTGCCTTGCCTTGCCTTGCTTTTGCCTTGGCTTTGCCTTTGCCTTTGCCTTTGCCTTTGCCTTTGCCTTTGCCTTTGCCTTTGCCTTTGCCTTTGCCTTTGCCTTTGCCTTTGCCTTTCCCTTGCCTTTGCCTTTGCCTTTGCCTTTGCCTTTGCCTTTGCCTTTGCCTTTGCCTTTGCCTTTGCCTTGCCTTTGCCTTTGCCTTGCCTTTGCCTTTGCCTTTGCCTTTGCCTTTGCCTTTGCCTTTGCCTTTGCCTTTGCCTTTGCCTTTGCCTTGCAACACTCCTTGCTCTTGCCACTGCAATCCGGTTGAGAAGGATTTCAAAGCATCCGATGAGTTTGGAAGTTCTGTCAACAGGTTGTCTTGCAGCAGAGAACCTCCAGCAGCCTCATGCAAGGTCTTCCTCCCTTCATCCCTGCCCTGTGATTCCACCAGCTGCTCCAGTGCTTCCTCGGGGATGTGTTGGAGCTGCCCCCGGGCCAGCTCTGGCGCTGGGCACGGGAGGCTGCTCCCTTTTATAGTGCCCCGGGGCATTGTGACCTCAGCGTTGCTGGGTGCTGGCATTGTGACGTGGGGGTGACAGAGCCCCCATGTGCAGCCCCGCCCATCCCCCCTCTGCCCAGCACCCTTTGGAGGAAGCCCTTGAGCCGCTGGCCCCCAATCACTCTCTGTACCTACAAGACAGGGGAGTAATCAACCTAACCATGGCCCTTTTTTGCAAAAATAGAGTCTGGATTTGTTGTCTGTCCAGCCTTATTTCATCTCCTCTCCTCTCCTCTCCTCTCCTCTCCTCTCCTCTCCTCTCCTCTCCTCTCCTCTCCTCTCCTCTCCTCTCCTCTCCTCTCCTCTCCTCTCCTCTCCTCTCCTCTCCTCTCCTCTCTCTCTCTCCTCTCCTCACTTCTCCTCTCTCCACTTTTTGCCTTGCCTTGCCTTGCCTTGCCTTGCCTTGCCTTGCCTTGCCTTGCCTTGCCCTTGCCTTGCCCTTGCCTTGCCCTTGCCTTGCCTTGCCTTGCCTTGCCTTGTCTTGCCTTGCCTTGCCTTTGCCTTTGCCTTTGCCTTTGCCTTGCCTTTTCCTTGCCTTGCCTTTGCCTTGCATTGCCTTTGCCTTTGCCTTGCCTTTGCCTTGCCTTGCCTTTGCCTTTGCCTTTGCCTTGCCTTGCCTTTGCCTTGCCTTTGCCTTTGCCTTTGCCTTTGCCTTTGCCTTTGCCTTTGCCTTTGCCTTTGCCTTTGCCTTTGCCTTTGCCTTTGCCTTGCAACACTCCTTTGCTCTTGCCACTGCAATCCGGTTGAGAAGGATTTCAAAGCATCCGACGAGTTTGGAAGGTGGTGGCTCTGTCAACACGTTGTCTTGCAGCAGAGAACCTCCAGCAGCCTCATGCAAGGTCTTCCTCCCTTCATCCCTGCCCTGTGATTCCACCAGCTCCTCCAGTGCTTCCTCGGGGATGTGTTGGAGCTGCCCCCGGGCCAGCTCTGGCGCAGGGCACGGGAGGCTGCTCCCTTTTATAGTGCCCCGGGGCATTGTGACCTCAGCGTTGCCGGGTGCTGGCATTGTGACGTGGGGGTGACAGAGCCCCCATGTGCAGCCCCGCCCATCCCCCCTCTGCCCAGCACCCTTTGGAGGAAGCCCTTGAGCCGCTGGCCCCCAATCACTCTCTGTACCTACAAGACAGGGGAGTAATCAACCTAACCATGGCCCTTTTTTGCAAAAATAGAGTCTGGATTTGTTGTCTGTCCAGCCTTATTTCATCTCCTCTCCTCTCCTCTCCTCTCCTCTCCTCTCCTCTCCTCTCCTCTCCTCTCCTCTCCTCTCCTCTCCTCACTTCTCCTCTCTCCACTTTTTCCCATTTCTTCTCTCCCCATAGTGAGTCAAATAACAAAAAGAATATTTGCCTGAAAGGACAGTGGAATTTCACCTCCAAAACCACTTTCAAGGACACACAACACAATGGATACATCTGTTTCATTTCTTAATTTATTTTATTTCATTTTATTTAGTCTTATTTTTTTTTTAGTTTTGTTTTCTTTTGTTGCCCTCTCCTCTCTTCTCCTTTCTTCTCCTTCTTCTGTGGTCTTGCCTTTGCCTTGCCTTGCCTTGCCTTGCCTTGCCTTGCCTTGCCTTGCCTTGCTTTTGCCTTGGCTTTGCCTTTGCCTTTGCCTTTGCCTTTGCCTTTGCCTTTGCCTTTGCCTTTGCCTTTGCCTTTGCCTTTGCCTTTGCCTTTGCCTTGCCTTTGCCTTTGCCTTTGCCTTTGCCTTTGCCTTGCCTTTGCCTTTGCCTTTGCCTTTGCCTTGCCTTTGCCTTTGCCTTGCCTTTGCCTTTGCCTTTGCCTTTGCCTTTGCCTTTGCCTTTGCCTTTGCCTTTGCCTTTGCCTTTGCCTTGCAACACTCCTTTGCTCTTGCCACTGCAATCCGGTTGAGAAGGATTTCAAAGCATCCGATGAGTTTGGAAGTTCTGTCAACACGTTGTCTTGCAGCAGAGAACCTCCAGCAGCCTCATGCAAGGTCTTCCTCCCTTCATCCCTGCCCTGTGATTCCACCAGCTGCTCCAGTGCTTCCTCGGGGATGTGTTGGAGCTGCCCCCGGGCCAGCTCTGGCGCTGGGCAAGGGAGGCTGCTGCCTTTTATAGTGCCCCGGGGCATTGTGACCTCAGCGTTGCCGGGTGCTGGCATTGTGACGTGGGGGTGACAGAGCCCCCATGTGCAGCCCCGCCCATCCCCCCTCTGCCCAGCACCCTTTGGAGGAAGCCCTTGAGACGCTGGCCCCCAATCACTCTCTGTACCTACAAGACAGGGGAGTAATCAACCTAACCACGGCCCTTTTTTGCAAAAATAGAGTCTGGATTTGTTGTCTGTCCAGCCTTATTTCATCTCCTCTCCTCTCCTCTCCTCTCCTCTCCTCTCCTCTCCTCTCCTCTCCTCTCCTCTCCTCTCCTCTCCTCTCCTCTCCTCTCCTCTCCTCTCCTCTCCTCTCCTCTCCTCTCCTCTCCTCTCCTCTCCTCTCCTCTCCTCTCCTCTCTCTCCTCTCCTCTCCTCTCTCTCCTCTCTGCACTTTTTGCCTTGCCTTGCCTTGCCTTGCCTTGCCTTGCCTTGCCTTGCCTTGCCTTGCCTTGCCGTGCCTTGCCTTGCCTTGCCTTGCCTTGCCTTTGCCTTGCCTTTGCCTTTGCCTTTGCCTTTGCCTTTGCCTTTGCCTTTGCCTTTGCCTTTGCCTTTGCCTTTGCCTTTGCCTTTGCCTTG